>NW_003852454.1:1637858-1638487 GCF_000181295.1 Otolemur garnettii
TCCTTACTATAACTCTACTAGGTGTATGTTATTATCATCCTCCCTACTAAACAAAGGCAAATCTGGGCACAAAAAAGGAAAGTCATTTTTCTAACGACACTTCACCTGGGCTCAGATCAGTTCAGTTTGGTCACCATATCACTTGTACTCTTTCCACAGTGATACACTGTGGAGGTCATTAACATAGGCAGCTTTTCTGAATGTTTGACAATGGACCAGGTCTCTGTATGCAAATACATGAGCACAGTGATAGGAAATTGATATAGTTTAAAGACTAAATTAATAAACCTAATTTTGTGTGCATTATCAGGTAGGCCTCATTATAATCACCATCAGGACAAAGTCTTCGGCACTGGAAGGTAGGGAAACAGCAGGAACATCTTTGATCTTGTCAAACACTTTCCTGGTTATAACCCATAAGGAAAGGAATTCAACAAAAAATTATAAAGCAAATAAACTATGGGTGTTAAATTTGAGTGTGATTTTAGTAACATCTCTCATGGAAGAAGATAGAATGTGAATAAGAAACATTTCTCTTACAGGAAAAAATAATATTATTTCTTACATGATGAAGTAAACGCAATACAGGCCTTCCCCTATGTACAAACATCTGACTTAACATACAACTC
>NW_003852454.1:1638925-1639577 GCF_000181295.1 Otolemur garnettii
CCTTGTACACATTTTTTAGTTCATAATATCTACAACAAAATTGCAACATCTGGTGCTCAATGGTTCTACCGCTCAGCCAGGTACTAATGCAACTGAGCCAACTTGTTTTAAACTCAAACAAGGCAAAGAACTGAGAGGACTATAGAGAAATTTCTCTATAGTTCCCCTTTCACTGCCCCAATTAACATAGAGATTTAGCTGTAAAGCAATTTTCAAATTCTGATAACCCTACCATGGAAAGTGCTCTTATAAGAAAATATTCTTCCTTACATTTTTGTTATCAAAGCTTTACTAATAAAAAAAAGTTTAAAAATGAACTGTGCCAATAATTTGTGATCTTAACATTTGCCAAATATTACTTAATAATGACAATGATGACGAAAAAAGAAAAAGCTTACAATTCCTCAAGGTAACTCAGCAGATGGGCAAAAGAGTCAAGGACCAAAAATTCCGTCTTTTGAATATAAATTCAACACTATTTTCATGAATTTAAATGGCACTTTGTTAACCCGATCGCACATGTAGTTTGAACAAATCTCTTCACTTTACTTCAGTTTTGGAGTAAATGGTATTTTGATATGTCATAAAGATGTGGCTAGCTCTGTCATTTTAAAGATCTATAGGATATTGTTTGTTTCATTTCTTTCTTTCT
>NW_003852454.1:1639609-1640738 GCF_000181295.1 Otolemur garnettii
AAGTTTCATACAGCTTTCCACCGTGACCTTTCCATGGCTTAAAACAGATGGAATTGCTCTTTTCACCACAAATTTCAACACAGTTGTATGTCCCCACATTCAACCTTGAAACACCCTTCTTATATGGGTCCTCAGAGGTTTCTGAGACTAAGATAAAATAGCAAAATAGGGAAGATGGGAAATAAGTGAGACATTCAGAGAAAAAAAAAAAAGCCAAAGCAATTGAAGCTCATTGATTCTGCACAGCCCATGTGTATGTAAGTCATAATTCCCGCTTACTATTAGTATGTGGTGGGTGATTTGCTCTGCAGGACATGTCCTGTGTTATCTCTATCTCCCCAAATCTGGTTATTCCCACTTAAATGAATAAGTCCTTTTTGCTGGGCTGTATTTACAAAACAAGCATAATATTTTCTGCTCAATACTTGTGATCAATTAATTTCTAACATTTTCCTGCCCGTGTCTGGCCTGTCCCTTATAATGACAATCCTTACCATCACAATCCATGTTCATGTCAACTCGTGGTGAAATAGATATGCCTAAATCATACACCTAACTGGGCACAGATATATATGTTCAGAAGCATTGGCTTGTAATATACTGATACCACAGTGTGTTTTAACATTAAAACTTGGAAAGACAAGGTTGAAATTTAAAATGGCAATTTACAGGGAAGAACAAAGGGGTGAAATTGTATTTACCCCACCCCCCTCCTGGTTGCAATCATGAGTAAGGGATAGAAGGTTTGCTTTTGAAAAATCTATAGCAGTTTACTAATCATGAATTTCAAAATGCGCCTCATTTTAGACTATATTCTATTTGCTGCATAAAATATCTTGACTTATTTACATATTAGCAAAACTGAACTTAATGGTCAACTCCTAAGACCATTGTGAACAATGTAATTGGTCATGTGTAAATTGGTAAACGGTATCTTTCCAGTAAACAAAACATCTTACCATTTTACTTTTTGAGAATTTAAACCTGGACCATCCTGCCTTAAAATCCAATAGCTCTCTGGTAATCACCAAAGGGCCTGTTATTTTGCACTCTTTTACATTCTTGTAGGGCTTTAGACATCATTGGTCCATCTAGGAAATGAGAATACCTCTGACAGAATAGTTTATGC
>NW_003852454.1:1641594-1647362 GCF_000181295.1 Otolemur garnettii
ATTTTTAAGGTCTTTCCATTTTAAAACTCACCTGAGTCTATATTTCTAAAGTCTAGTTCAACAAGCATTGGCCATGTCCTACACGCACTAGAAATTGTACAAGTCATGTGAAAATGATTCATGGTAGTACTCAAATGCTAAGCAAGCTGTCTGAATTATCACCCAGAAAGCTGAAAAAACACTTCCATACTTTCTTCTGAATGAAGCAATTAGAATTCTAGGTTAGAGCAGGTCGATATGTATAGTAACTAATTTCCAATCATATGATCAAGATTTAAGGTTGCAAAACAAAACTAAATTTAAAAGTAAAATATAAAAGAAAGAAAGGGCTAAGTTGCAAACACCACAGAAGGAAAACGCAGATTGAGATTTAGATTTTAGTCAGAAGATCACTGTTAAATGTGTGATTTAGGAAACAATGAGGGGAGCCATGATTAACTAACTTTCATGGCACAGTTTCTTTTTGTACAGTGTTTCTTCAGTTTATCAGGCATGTGATAAGCCATGGAACAGCCACAGTTCTCCCCAAAATATCAATTGAATCTTGGGAGTGTTGAGTAAAAGAGATAATGGATCTCAAGAACTTGGCCTACAGAAGGCATTAGTATTAGTTGGCTAGGGCCACCCTAACGAAACACCGCTGACTGGGTATCTGGAACAATGGAAATTTATTTTCTCATGATTCTTGAGGTTAGAAATCCAAGATCAGGGTATCAGCAGATTTGGTTTCATCTGAAACCTCTCTCCTTGGCTTGCAGATGGAAAGCCTCTTGTGCCTCTTCATACGCAGTCCTTCTGTTGTACTTCTGGGTTTTTTGTGTGTTCAAATTTCCTCTTCTTATAAGGAAACCAGTCAGTTGGATTAAGGCCCACACTAAAAGCCTCATTTTAACTTAATTATCTCCTTAAATGTCATGTGTCTAAATATAGTAACTGAAAGGTCAACTGAACTATACCCAGAGATGAAACCAGAGAATGGAGAAGTTTAGGTCAGGTTAAATGAAATGGATAGAGACTCACCTGGGCCAAGGTGGCATCCACACAGAGAGTGGTTGGAGACTCCATATATGGGGCTGTAGGGCATGGGAAAATTCCACTGCCTGCTAGAGGATTTGGGTAGACTGGGGTCTTTTGGTGCAGACTTTTGGGGTAGGGATAGCAAGCTCTTTGTGTTCTTTTCTTCCAACTGAGGAGGAGTGTTCGTTCATGTGGGGTGTGTTAAGTCCCCACAGTTGTAGGCTGAGGAACTAAGGGTTAGAGATTCAACATATAAATTGGGGAAGAACACAATTCAGCCCACAATTCATCATTCAAACATTTTAGTTGCTTGGTGTTTTACCCTATTCTTTTCTTTCTCCTTTACCTAACTTGCTGGTGCCGCACAACCCTATACCCACTCCATTCCATTTGTTGCTGAGAGAGATGATCTGCTTTAGTAAATCTGATAACCTAAAAGCTTGTTAGTGAGGATTGATTTGTGTATTGGAGCTTCCCCAATTTGAGGGTAGAAGAGATTGGAGCCCTACCCTAAAGAGAGTGAGTAGGATGGAGATTTCGGCATGCAGCGCAGCTAACAATGTCGATCCTTTCGAACCTGAATATTTGGATAATCCTCAAATCTATCACAGGCACAATTGCTGTTTGAACTATAATCTGTGTGAATTTATGATAATCTGCTTTTTCAGTTTATTTTCTGTTCTACAAAATATAATAATGAATACCATTTTAAACTAACACTTTAAAATTATACCCCTTTTTCTTTCTGGAGAGTGTTTATGATTCATAATTTGTGTGCCCTTCTTTACTTCTCAATTCCAAATTGTTCAAATACATGTCTCTTCTTCTTTTGAGGCCAACCTTAGTGTTGAAAAAAATTTTTTTTCACTGTTTTCTTAAATTCTCCTCAGTGAGAATTCCACCACAAAAACAAACTAACAAAGCAATTCAGAAAATATTAATACAGTATTTCTTGAGTCCACCATTCTTTAGGGTTGTATACTTCTTGGTAAATTATTATCAAGTTTCTGTAATTGATTCTGCTCTCTGTCAGACCCTCCAACCCTTGTAAGCCATCCGCAAGACACTTCTAAACCATACTGTCTGGAAGAAACCCAATAAAAGTAGACCTGACTCAATTAGACAATCCATTTTTAGAATTACCTACAGAAAGCATCATGTCTTTTTCTTTATTTTTCCCTCTCAAAAATGAGTGAAGGTAATGTTTACTGTGTATTTCTAAGTCCATATTTTTGTTTCACTCTGAAAACTTTTCACTTAAAGTTTTACAAAAGGAAAATTACATTATTCCCTTCAAGTTTATTATCAAGAATTAACAAAAATTCTAATAACCGACATAGACCTTTTTCATAAGTTTTGTTAACTAGTAAATGTGAAAGGTTGGATTTTTACTGGATTTTCAATTGCTCTTGTTTTGGTTTAATATGTTGATATTTGCAGGGATGAAGAACCAGGAGGCCAGTTAGTTAATGATAAATTCCATATTGACTGGGATTCCGTACTTGTCGACACAGATAATGTCATTGTAGCAAGATTTGATGGCAGAGGAAGTGGATTCCAGGGTCTGAAAATTTTGCAGGAGATTCATCGAAAGTTAGGTTCAGTAGAAGTAAAGGACCAAATAGCAGCTGTGAAGTAAGTGGGTACACATTTTCCTATTTTTTTTATAATGACAATATCTAGATATACGACATGCAATAGTACTAACCCTGACTCAGTGCTTTCTATTTTAGCTATTGGGCAATTTTCTAAGTTAATTATAGAATGTCTTGCATTTTTTAAAGTGCCTCTCACCCTTAGTACTATAATAACAAAATTCTCGTATTTCACCTCTGGAATTAGATATCACTTTTGATGCATGAAAATAGAAGATACATTAATTATACCACTATATTATCTGTTCATATTAGTCTACAATGTCTACTAATTGCCTAGTTAATTATAATTCTTAAAATTTCACAGATAAAATTACCACACTGACATGAAAATGTAACCTAAGTAAGCTTTCTACAACAGTACATGAAAATTAGATAGAATATTGTTAAAAGGTAGGTACTGATTCAGTGGGCCAGGAAAAGGGCCCATGATTCTGCATTTACAATAAGCTCAGCCAGGCCATCACATCGAGTAGCAGGATTTTGTAATATATAGCCCTTCCACATAAATACAGCCATGTACGTCAATAAAGCATCACTCGTCATTGACTTTTGAGGGTGTTTATGTGTCAAGCATAAATTTACATCTACATTGGACTCAAGAAGATATAACTCTATTTTTTTCTTTTTCATTGCAGGTTTTTACTAAAACAGCCATACATTGACTCCAAAAGATTAAGCATTTTTGGAAAGGTAAATAGTAGAAATGCTAAAACTACCTGTCTGTGCCCCATCCACACAGATATATATGAATTGCATGTACATGGATATGTATATACACACACATACAGCATAACGTTCTTCCTTATACTATAATTTATTTTTACCACCCTTTAAAAGGTAGCAGCATAATTAATATGTGTGTATATATTAGTCACTTGTTAATTCAGCAACTATTGAACATTTAGTTGGTGCATGGTGTTAGAACAGTAACAAAACAAGGTTTTGTTTTCATGGAGTTTATCTTCTCAGGACAGGAAACAGTAAACAGATAGAAAACATAGTTTTATATAGTAATAAGCCTTAAGAAGAAATAAAAATTTGATAGATTGAAGGTACCACAATAGGAGCCCCTGTTATTAGACAGAGAGGTCACGTGGAGCCGGTCTGATGAGGTGATGTTGAAGCTGATAGCTAAAGGACAGAAAGAAGCCATTCAAACAAACCCTCGAGGCAGAGTATCGTCCACAGAAGGAACAGCAAGTACCACAGCCTTAAGAAAGATCAACACAGGCTTAGAAGCTGAAAGGAGACCAATCTGCATAATTTTTATTTCTTCTGTGCTCTCTGCAAAGTATTTATTCTTCATTACAATAACCATTATGGCAGGTTCAACATCATTTTCACAGCAGGGAAATGGATCTCACATAGATATTCATTGAGTATCTAGTGTATACACACCACCGGACAGCTCATTGTAAGGATAATATGATGAAAGAAAGAAGAAGACCTTGAACTATTTTAGTTTGGAAATGAAGCAAATTCTTAGTGTCCATGGATTTAAACATATAATATGTTCCATTATTCATGAGTGAACTCAGAGAGCTCTGACATGAAATAACTGGTAATTTTAACTGGAACGTCCATTTTAATGGGGCAGACTGACAGGTAGGTGCATGAAAAGGCACTTTACAAATGAGTAAGATATAATTAAGTGCAAATCCCCACCGTTCTCCTACCACTTCAAACATCTGCAATACACTAGACCTTTGCAACATTCTGTTCCTGTTGTCAGTAATCTTCACCAGAACAATAAAAATATTTTGTGACTAGTGCTTCTGCAATTGACTGTAAACACCCAAGGTAAAGATTAGTGCAAAAGATTAAAGATAGTCACTAAGAAAGTGATCATCCTAAAGAAATAAAAGGTGTTAGATGCATCAGAAAGTGCATAGTGAAATCCTATCTTGTGCACTAGCATTGAGGAACCTTGAGAACATTGTGCTACGTGAAGTGAACCAGTCACAAAGAAACAAATTCTGTTTGACTCCATTTATATACCATATCCAGTGTGCTCACATTCACAGAGACAGAGTGAAATGGTGGTTGCCGAGGTTTGGGAGGAAAGAGAAAAGAGGGAGTGATTTCATGGGTGTGCAGGACATCTGTCCTACAACAACCTGATTTTATACTTGACACAACTGAACAGTGAACTTAAACATGGCTAAATGATATGTTATTGCCCCTCCCACAAAAATGTTTATATGGTGACCGCTTTATTCCTTAATGGTCCTGATTTATGTAATAATTTACAAAGGACTCAGGGCTTCCATATTTCAGGGTTCTACTTACTATGTTTGTAAATGTACATAAAGGACCCAATGAATTATACAGTCATGAAAATTTAGAGAACACCCAAAAAGTTGTAAAATGCCTCATGGAGAAATGGGACATGAACTGGATGATGAGAATCATTAAATAGGTAGAGGGGAAGTCAAGAGTCTTGTGTAAATGTACAGTGTCAGGAAGGAGAGTGTGTTTAGAGAATACAAAGTAAAGTAATTGATCATAACTAAGACTCGCATGGGGGATGGCAGTGAGAATGGGGGAAAGGCTGAGCACAGACATGAGAGGATACTCCATAGCAACTAAGAAATTTGGAGTTTAGCCTATAAATCATGGGAGAATAAGATTCTGGGTCTCAGATTCAGAAGTTCAGAATCTCACATTGTGTCACCCTATCATGATTTTGGGAATTCATGAGCCTCCAGGCAATGACTCTAGAAATCTAACAAACAAGAGGTGACATAGGATATAAACAAGTGTAAATATAAATGGAAAAAGTTTCTATTTCAATTAAAACCAGCGTGCATATCTGTGGTTAAATTATAAACTAAAAATTGGCTTTCTGAGGATATGAAAGAACACTGTTACCCTTAAGATTTAGTAGAACTTGGGTGGCACCTATGGCTCTGTGGGTAGGGCACTGGCCACATATACTGAGGGTGACAGATTCAAACCCGGCCCTGGGCAGCTAAAACAGCAGTGGCAACTGCAACAAAAATAGTCAGGTGTTGTGGCGGGCGCCTGTAGTCCCAGCTACTTGGGAGGCTGAGGCAAGAGAATCGCTTAAGCCCAAGAGCTAGAGGTTGCTGT
>NW_003852454.1:1648022-1670502 GCF_000181295.1 Otolemur garnettii
CCCTCCACCCCTCCATCCCTCCTGCTTTTACATGGCTTGGTTGTCCTTTATTTATCTCTGTTTTCTGTTTCACTAAATCCTATCCTTGCTGTTATTATTTTTTCTCTTACATTGTAATCCACTTTTTTCTTCAATTACTAAGTTGAATGTTTACCTTTTTAATTTTTTACATCTTTCCTTAAAAATATAAGCATTTGAATTATAAAGTTCCATCCAGATCCTATCTCTGGTATTCACCACTGGTACGGATAGGCAGTGCTTTATAAACATTTAGCATAAGCATTTCTTTATTTTCAAAATAAGTCTCTGAACCAGCTGTATTATTTTTATTCCAAATTAAAATAATTTTAGGTACTTTTCTATAATTATTGTTAACAATAATTGAATTGTGTTCAGACAACTGACCTGTATAACAGAAATCTTTTAAAATATATCTTGATTTTTGAGTTAAGAAAGGGATAATTTTTTAAATTTTCATGTGTGCCTAAAAGTTTTGGTGCTATATGCATGTCCATTTAATCAAACTGGTCCATTATGATATCTCAGTCATAAATTTAGTTAACAATTTATTTTGACTCTATTTTCTGAGAAAATTGTGTTAAAATAACCCATTGTAATCATAAGCCAGTCAATTTCTTCTTATTATGTTAATTTTTACCAACTAAATTTTAAGACCCTTGGTATTCAGTTTCTATAAACAAAGAGTTTTGGGGATCAAAGTTTATATATTAAAATTATAAAACTAGCATGCTTTTGATTAAGATATACTTATTATAAGCCTTTCTTATTTTTTTTAAACTTTGCCCTCATAATTTAGATACACTCTTCAAATAAAAGAGAGATATTTATATTTTTTCTACCCATTTCTTTTTATTTTTTATTAAGTCATAGCTGTATACATTAACACTATCATGGGGTACAGTGGGCTGTTTCTATATGCAATTTGGAATACTTTCATCCAACTGGTTAATATAGGCTTCATGTCATTTTCTTAGTTGTTGTGTTAAGACATTTATATTCTACATTTAGTAAGATTCACATGTACCCTTATAGGATAAATCATAGGCATGATCCCACCAATCACCCTCCCTACACCCATCTTCCTCCCTCCCCTCCCTTTCTTCTTTCCCCATTTCTATATTTTTTCCTTCTTTCTTTCTTTTTCTTTTTTAAGAGACAGTGTCTCACTCTGTAATCTCGGCTGAAGTATACTGACAGAGTCATAGCTCAATGCAGCCTTGAATTCCTAAGCTCACCTGACCTTCCTGCCTCAGCCTCCTCAGTAGCTAGTTCTACAAGTTGGCAGCATGATTCCTGGATAATTTTTTTAAATTATTTGCAGAGATGGGGGTTTGCTTTGTTGTCTAGGCTGGTCTCAAACTTCTGGCCTCAAGTGATCCTCCGGTCTTCAACACCTAAAGTGTAGAATTACAGGCATGAGCCACTATGCCTGGTAGAATTTCTATATTTTAATTAAAGATCATATCCATTTATGTGTAATGTGATCGCCAACATATTTAGACATCACTAGTTTTACTATATATGCTTACTGTCTTATTTTTTCCTTTTTTGTCCTCTTTTTTCCAGTTATTTGGATTGTGTTATTTTTTCTTTTACATCTTTCACTAAATATATTTTTGTGTATTCATTTACATTTCTGAGTGTCATGTGTTATGACAAAACAATTTTTTCATTTATTTGTTGAACATTTGTGTTTTTGTAGTTTTGTGTATTATAAATAAATTTCCCTCTTAAAGCTGCTTTTGGTGTATCCCACTGGTTTGGGTAACTTGTGTCTTCATTGCTGTTATTTTTGAAGAATTTAATAATTTCTTCTTTCATCTCTTTATAAATCCAACTATCATTCAGCATAAGGTCTTTTAATTTCCAAATCTCTGTTTGGGGATAAACATTTTTGTTGGAGTTGAGTTCTACCTTTATTGCCTTGTGGTATGAGAAATTACAACATGTAATTTCTATTCTTTTATTTTTGCAGATGCTTGTTTTGTATCCTAGGATGTTGTGTATTTTGGAGCATGTACCATGGTCTAATGAGAAAATGAATATTCTTTATCTTTGGGATATTATATTCTGTATATTTCTATTAATCCCATTTGCTCTAGGGTCACATTTAAGTCTTTTGTATCTTTGTTTAGTTTCTGTCCAGTTCTGTCACAGGGGTGTTAAATTCCCCACCTATCATGGTGTTATGGGATATCATATTGCTCAGACCACTCAAGGTCTATTTCATAAATCTGGGATCATTTAAGTGCATAAATATTTAAAATTGAAATGTCTTCTTGTTGCATTATTCCTTTGACCAGGATTGCAACCCCTCCTTTCTTTTGATTTCTATTTGCTGAAAATACTATTTTCCATCCTTTAATCCTGAATCTTCATCTGTCCTTCAAGGCTAAGTGTGTCTCTTGGAGACAGCATATGGCTGGCTTGTGCTTTTTTATCCAATCAGCCAGGCTTTGCCTCTTCAGGGGTGAATTTAGTCCACTTTGCTGGTGGTCCATTGCAATGGTCAGTGTTGAGAATAGGCCTAAGTATTTCCTGTAGATCTGGTCTTGTTGTGGTAGATTTCCTCAGTGCTTGTAAATACACAAAAGATTTGATTGTGCCATCAATTTTGAAGCTTAGTTTAGCAGGATACAGAATTCTGGGCTGAAGATTGTTTTGTTTAATAATGTTGAAGGTGGATGTCCAGGCCTTTTTGGCTTGGAAGGTTTCAATTGAAAAGTCTGCTGTTATCCTAATGGCTCTGCCTCTGTAGCTGAGTTGGCACTTACTCCTTGCTGCCTGCAGAATTTTTTCTTTCACCTTGACTTCAACAGGTTCATTACAAAGTGTCTTGAGAGGCTCTGTTTAAGATGAGATGATCTGGTTTTCAAAATCCATGTGAAAGGCATATGTCAGGGTCATTAGTAAAATTTGGGAAGTTTTCATCTATGATAGTCTCCTGCAGGGCTTCTGTTCTTTTGGGAGAATCTTCTTTCCCTTCAGGGATCCCTATTTTTCATATATTTGAATGCTTCATGGAGTCTCGTAGTTCTCTATGCACCTGTTCTCTTGGTCTAAGATACATCTTGTTTTTGTAGTGATATATATCTGAATGTATATCTAGGTAGCTAAATAATTTTTTCCATAATGATTGACTTCGCCAACAGATACTAAGTTTATTTAGACATAGTCAGAGGTATATCTCACTGTTTGTATCTAAAAGGCTGAAATTATGAATCCTTTTGTGAACTCCGAAAGGATTTCTCAATTTTGTTTTGTTTTGTATATGATTAGTTTAATCTTACAGAATTTGGAAAGCAATTCTAATTGATACTTTTTAATCATGTAAACTGATTAAAGAATAAAATGGTATATTTTATTTCATATTTCTAAGAATGTTTTATGGGTCAAATAATATTTATTTGTAGGCAATACTGCTCTCTTCTACATATTGAAATGTGAGTCTCTTAGCACCAGAAACATTGATAAAATTAATTCATTGTAGCCAGACTCTGTCTGCCAGGTCCTTCCTCTCAGAGATTGGATGATGAATCCATAGACTCTTGTGAGTAGGTGACAAGATACATTTTACTGATAGATAAGAAGGAAGATAAGACCCCTGGTGCAGCAGAGAGGGAACTCTCAGCCCATAGCCTATTTCTAATAGCCTCAAGCCCATGCATCATTTTATAATTAATTCCATTTCTTATTAAGCCCAACGCAGATGTTTCTTCCTTTATGAGGCATTCAGCAAATTTCTCCCACCAGAAAATACATTTCCTACCTGTGCAGTCATAGAACACTATTTAGTAGTTTCTTGTCCTTCTTGTACCATTTTGTAATAAATTATGTTCACTTTTTTCTTGCTTCATATCCAAGTCAGACTATAAAATTTATCTAGGTACTTATGTTTTATTAATTTGTTATTGTATTTGAACTGAATTTGTCTCATCTCTCTCTGATTTGGAATCTCCTTTCCTCCAGATAGCTACGTATTACCCTTTCTTCAAACTTCACTCAAACACTTCCTTAAAGATTTAACTTAAATGCCCCTTCGCCACAGACTAGTCTATGAATGTCAGTTGGATCAAGTCGATTGAATGTATCATGTGAGATAGTTCTGTTTCTTCAAGAAATGTCAGATAACAACTCAGTTTTGTTTTGGTGACATGGAATCTCCACATGTGACTTTATTTTGGCTTTCAGTCTGGTTTGTTGGGGTCTAGTGCAATGGCCCTTGATAATTTGTGTTTAACAGCTAAAATTATCTATTTGCCTTTTCTTACTTTCAGTTCTGTCAGTTTTTGCTTCATGTAATACTAAGCTCTTTGATTACTTAAGTATGGTATTAACATGTTATACTTATTTTATTCTTTTACTTTTTAAGTATTTACATGCAAAATATGCAGTCTCCCTTTGCATTATAAATAATTTTTAAAGATATTTTACCTTTAATATGATCATTGATATTGTTCTATTTAAGTCTATCATCATGCTAGAACATGGAACCCAGTAAGAAAAGAAAAAAAGAAAAATAAATAAATCTATCATCTTGCTATTCACTTTCTATTTGTTCAATTTTAAATTTGTTCCTTTAAATTTTTTTCTACTGTCTTTTATAGTAAAAGAAAAAAAATTAATGATTCAATTGGCTTCATTATTTGCTTGTTAGTTATAACTCTTTTTTGCATTATTGTGGTGGTTATTTCAGATCTTATAATCTATTCTTTAATCAATCACAATTGCCTTTCTGTGATACTACCCCACTTCATGTATGTATAGTATAAAAACCTTAAAGTGGTATATTTATGTTTCTTCATTCTTGACCTTTATGATAATTATTGACAAATAATTGTCATGTATTTTAAGATATATATGTGCATGTTATAAATCCCCAAATAGATTATTTTTGCATTTGAAAGTTAGTTATTTTTAAAAGACATTTAAATAAATTGTTTAAATGTTTACATATTTACCCATGTAATTACCCATTCCTGCGTTCTTCATTTCTTTGTGTAGATCCAGTCTCACTTCTGCTCTAAGGGCATGATTTAAATTATCTTCTACTAGAGGCCTTCAAGCCATAAATTATTTTGCTCTAATGGGTCTTTATTTTACTTTAATCTCCTAGAGATTTTTTTTCTGGGTCCAAAATTTTCAGCTGACATTTTTTCCTATTAGCACCTCAAAGACATTTTATCCACTATCTCCTGGTTTGCATTATTTTTGAAATAAATCCAACATCATTCTTAACTTTTTTCTTCAGTGCCTAAAGTGTTTTTTCTCTCCAGATGTTATTAATAATTTCTTTTTATGACTGATTTAAGCAGTTTTCTTATGATATGCCTTGAAGTAGTTTTCTTCATGTTTTTTTGCATGGCTATATTGAGTTTCTAGGCTATCTGGGTTTAGTACTTTCCTCAAATTTGGAAATTTTTGAGTTATTATTTCCTCAAAGATTTCCTTCCTCCCCTTCTTCACAGATTGTAAATGTACATATATCAGACAACTTAAAGTTGTTCCTAAACTCACTAAAATGTTAAATTAAAGATAAATAAAAGCCATTTTCTTCGTATGCTTCATTTTAGATGATTTGTTCTCCTATGTTTCAGTTTCACTATTTCACATAGCATGAGTGAAGAATATTTTTCAGAAGACAGGGTCTTACTCTGTTGCCTGGGTTAGAGTGCAGTGACATCACCATGACTCATTGCAACCACAAGAACAGGCGTGTGCCACCAGCTCAGCTAATGACTTAACTTTTTAGAGACAGGTCTTGTTGTAACCTGGGCTGGTGCTGAACTCTTGGCTTCAAGGGATTCTCCTGCATTGGCCTCCCCAAATGCTCTGCATGAGCCCAGAGCTGTAGCCTTGCATTTGTTTTCATATTGACATACTGAAATTTAGTTACATTGAAGATAAGTTTTACATTTATTTGAAATATTTCCTCAACTCATTATCTCTACATTTTTTGAATAGTGAGTCCAAAAATGAAAATTTTAAAACTTGGTAAAAAAATTTTAAACCTTTTCTTCGGTGATTTCTTCCAGTGATAAAATTTTTTACATGTCAGCTGAGTGCAGTGGCTCACGCCTGTAATCCTAGCGCTCTGGGAAGCCGAGGTGGGTAGATTGCCTGAGCTCATGGGTTCAAGACCAGTCTGAGTAAGAGCAAGACCTCATCTCTGAAAATAGCTGGGCATTGTGGTAGGTGTCTATAGTAATAATATTTTTCTCCCAACTATTCTGGAGAATGAGGCAAGAGAATCTCTTGAGCTCAGGGTGAGGTTACTGTGAGCTATGATGCCACAGCACTCTACCAAGAGCAACAAAGTAAGACTCTGCCTTAAAAAAAAATTCTTTACGTATCTCATTCCTATCAAAAGGCTAAATGAGTATGTATTATTTTATCTGGATTGAATGGAGAAGAGAGGAGTACACAGCACTCATGATGCATAGCTAGGGAGTTTGCTTAGCTCCATTGATTTAATAAATCATTTTTAACATCCTAAACAGTGGTGTCAACTAAATGTTAAATTCTCAAGTACCCCTGGGTTTATTTCTAGTGTAATCTGCCTGTCTGTTCTTATGCTAATGTTATAGTCTTTTAATTATAAGGTATTTCATAATAATGCCTTTTAATACTTAAAAAGCAATTTTCTCCTTGTTACTTGTCTCTGCCTTTTGAAATAGTCTTTGCTCATCACCATTATCTCTATTTTCTCTAATTCTCCCAAAATATTCTGTGAGAATTTTTAATTAAAATTTTATGAAACAATGTTTATAATAATCTGAGAAAATTGAAATATTCACAAGATGTGGCTTTTATTTGAGTCACACAGTATGCACAATATGCCTGTTCTATTTAGTTCTTCTTTTATATATCCCAGAAGAATTTTATACTTTTCTTTATATGGGTCAAATCTCTTTCCTGCTGTTTTTAATTCTAGATACTTCTTGTTATTTATGTGTTTTAATTTTTATTGTGCATAGTGTCTTTTTCTCAATGCTGTTTTCTTAGTGATTTGTTGGAATAACGGAAAGCTTATAATAACAGCATACTTAGTTTTTTTCTATAGCCATGTGTTAATTACTTGGTAATTATTGTATGACTTATTAAAGACTTTGAACTACTTTAATTTGAATAATTATCCCTAGAACTTACCTATCCTCATTTAATATTTAATTAGCTCTATTTTTTATTCTTTAAGCAATTATATGTAAGTGATAAAAGTAAAAAACCTCTCGGAAAAATTTTCTGACCTATCTTTTAAAAATTAGTGACATAAATTTAAAAATTAAAATACTATATACATCATTTCTAACCTGGCAGCTACTATGATTACCAGTCCTGCATTAATGGGAAATAAAATTAAAATATTCACCAATCATTTTCCGAGTGTATCCTGAGTGCCCAGCACTTTTGCGGGTGCTAAATATATAGCAGTCACAAAACAGAAAAAAAGAAATTCCTTGTTCATTGACATTATAAATACTCAGTAAAAGATATAAAATGTCCGATGGTGATAGTTTAAGTCAGAACAATTAAGAGTCAAATAGGCATGCCAACATTAGAGATAAAGTGGCAAATTTAAATCAGAGATCAGGAAAGGTGTCACCAGGAGATCAGTTTTGAGATAGAAAGATAAGGCAATGTAAGGAGACAAGAAACATGGATGATGGGGAATGTAAAACAACTTTAAAAATGTAAGTGAATATGGAAGCTTCTAAAAACCTTACTTATGGAGGTAATCTGTCATGATTTAGAATTTTGTACCTTTTCAATTGAAGGGGAGATCTCAAAGCTTGAGATCAGCTTGAGTTACTTCTATGGTTTGAAGCTATTAGTATACATGATATGAAGAATTAAGATCGACTCTTGGGTGGTGCCTGTGGCTCAAAGGAGTAGGGTGCCGGCCTCATATACCAGAGGTGGTGGGTTCAAACCTGGCTCCCAGCCAAAAACTGAAAAAAAAAAAAAAAAGAATTAAAATTCTTCTTCAGACAGATTATTTTTCAAGAAAGATTATAAGAATTGTGATAAAATGCAAGTAATTATGTCAAATTAATTATTTTAATGCAAAATAATAAAATAAAATAAAATTGTGTTATTCATCACATATTTATACATTTTTATTCCAAATTAATTCATTGTGTACTAAAAATAGTGTGGTTAGAAAAAAATGCACAAGTCTAAAGCTGTATTAAGAGCCTCCTTTTTTTCTTCAGTTGTCTTTGTATCTTTTTTACATCCATGATATCACTTAATGATTACCTCAAAAATGGTGGCCATTGGAAACCTAAGACCTGACTACATGGTGTTGCAACCCATTCCCCCACTCCCAAGCCCCAGCACTCTTCTACTGTTTTTTTACCTCTCAAGTATTTCTATTTTTTAAGAAGGAAAATTTCTTAGGAAACATCCCTATAATATAAGTTCATTGAATTAAATTTTACAATAATAGCATACATTTTTAAACATTTTAAGAGTTACACTAAAATGCTTGGTAAATGGAAATGACAAAACCATGGTAATGAATGAGAAAAATTACGGTTGCTGGGAAATCAATAAAATGTACAATCAAAACAGTTGTCTACACTGACTATTGACTGGTTTTGATCTTTATCAAATCAAAACAACCTCTAATTACCTACAGAACCATATGAGAAGCCTTAATTTTTGAATCTACCTGATGTAATGAGATGTTTTAAAAATTAAAATCACCATCATTACATCTCACTGAGTTCACACTATGTATCTGATTCCTGCCTTCTTCTGGAACATATATTCGGAGAACTCTTTCATGATCTACTCTTGCATCAGTGAATTGATATAAAATGGTTGAGAGGAAGGTGAGCAATTAAAAGTTAATGTATTCTAATTTTGCCAGTATTGATTTTCTTTTAAAAATAGAAGTTATTTCTCTGAAATAAACCAAATTAGAGCAACATTTTGGATTTGATTTTTAAGTGCTATAAAGAGAATTTTGTTCAATAGCTTTCATTATCATTAAGTCTTAGAAAGTATTTAGCTTCATTAAATCCTAACTTTACATATTGAAAAAATAGTAAAATACAACTTCTACTCAGCAACCATGATCTACAACCCTGGCTTCAATGTGGGAGCCACCTTAGGTGCCCAATCCTCACATTCGAATTGTTTCCTAAGGCATCGGTACCTTTTGTCAAAGTTTCACTGGTCTAAGGGATGCTGGCTGGAACTAGGGAGGTGTTTCTGGTAGGCACTTTATTATATGATTATATTGTCAGAACTTGTTATACAGAATGTCACTTAAAAGCATGGGTGCCCTGAGAGTTTGGTTAAAAATGTAAAATCTTCATTCTCATCCCAAATCTGCTGAATGAGAATCTGCTTTTTTATATAAGCAAATTATTTGAATGAACTCTCAAGTGAAGAAGCATTATTCTAGTATGTTCCCTTTCTTTGGAAGTCATCATTCTTCTTAGTTCCTAGAGATAATCAAGCCCTGAGAGATTTATTAATTTAGATATTTAAATGTGATACACAGTTCTATCGATTGAAATATTTACAATTAATATTGAGAATATTCAGCTACTCTGTCAGGTAGTGGGGTTATGTAAACAACCAGATCACAATCCATTCAAAGTTTGCTTGGCCATCATGGAACTAGAACCAGAAAAGTTACATGTTTCAGCTCAGATATGTAACACATGTACCATGGGATGTGGGGAATACTTGAAGTCTAGTAGTTGCAATCCTCTGCTCTTATCTCCAAGACAGGGAACTAAATATACTAAAAACACTTTCCGTAGCAACTGAAATTTCAAGGACTGTCCCTACTTTTGCTTTCTAATAACTCCCAAATTTAAAATCCTAAATGCTCCAAAATCCAAGCCATTTGAGCTCCACCATGATGCCATAAGTGAAAAATTTCACCACTGACCTCAGGTCATAGTCTAAACAGAGTTAAAACTTTGTTTCATACACAAAATGATTAGAAATATTGTCTAAAAATACCATTAGTCTGTGTTTAGGGTGCTTATGAAACATAAATGAATTTTGTATTTAGACTTGGGGATAGCTCATTGTATAGGGCAAATATTATAAAATTTTAAAAAAAAGAATTAAAAAGAAAAAAAAAAGAGTCCAAAATCCAAAATGTGTCTGGTCACAACCCATTTTGGATACGGGCTATTAAACTTACAGCTATTTATTTTCTTGCTTTAAATGACTCACCCCGCCCATTGAGGTTTCTTTCTTTCCTTATGTGAATACATTTACACCTGCCACTTTCAAATTGTGCTGAGCTGACCTTAAGGGTTCGTCTCTCTTTCTCACTAAGAATGAGCAAAAATGCTCTCAGGTGTAAAGGATATAAAGGTGTAAAGAAGATAACTCTGAATTATAAAGGATAACTGCCTTTCTTTTTAGTCCCTAAGACGCTTTGTTCAAGTTTCTTAGTACTAATTAAATATTCCGGTGTCAGAATGGAATATGTTATCTCAGGCATTTCAGTTAGGCATGATTACATTATTAACAGTCATAGGCCAAGTTTTAGATGATGGTCGACATAAACATAAACGAAATTACTAATTTCTTACTTCAAGTGTTTAGAGACAATGACAAGAAAACAATATATTGGATCACAAGTGACTCATCTGAAAATCTTTTCAAAATAGACCTCATAATGAACCAATTGCATCAGAATTTCTGAAATTAAGACCTAAGTGTTAATATTTTTTAACGCTTCCCAAGATATTTCGGTGTCTGGTAGCATAAAGAGCACTGCCCAGAGTATAGCTAAAAGTTAATTTCTAAAACAGATAACTCAGTAGGTTACTTCCTTAGTTCAGTATAAAATTACTAAGATCTACTCTATAACATTTTTATTCAGGCTACAAAAAAAAAAACCAAAAAAAACAAAACTAGGTCTCTTTTTTGTTTGTTTGTTTTTTAAGAATTTATATTAAATGAGTTTAAAAACTATTCAGGAAAGTATTTTAAAATTAAACTTAAAGGGTAATCTAACTTACCTGTTACCATTCCACCCACCTTCATCTGCTGGCTGCTGGAGAGAAAGGCCATATCCAGAGACAGCAGAGTTCACAGTAGAGTGGGTTCATTTTGCATCGTGCTGAGAGAGGAGAGGGGAGGAATTTCTCAAATCTGCCTCCTGGAGAAGTGAGGAGATAGGGCTTTTAAAGACAGTTTGGCGGGGGAAGGAGTAGGCAATCAGGCAGTTTTAGGGTGGAACCATTAGTCCCTTGTGGGCTGCTGGGACTACCTAGGGCTTTTCTCTAGTATTTGTAAGGATTTGGGGCCAGGATTTGGGTAATATGTTTCCAGGAGCCCTGGCTTTCAGGTGCTTCAAGAATCCGGAGGTGGGGGTTGGGGAGTGGATTGCTGGTTTCTGACCTGATTTTCTAAAATGGCTGTACTCCTGTCAGGGTTATGAGAATTCTTTTCCCGCAGGGACAGTGGCTGCTTAGTATCATTATTTTAGCTAAGTTCACAGAGGTTTGGGGCCCTTACTCTAATCTTCACCTTGCACCCTTTCATCAATTTGTATGGGTGGTTTCATAACTAACAACATTATTCATTATATGCAATTTCTTTCCAATATTAAGTTGTATGAAATGAGGGGCAGAAAACCTCATTTCCTCCCTTAACCTTCATGAGGTCTTGGCTAGGAATAAAAGGTCTTATCTGTAATAAAAGACAGATTAACAAGAGAAAAGCTGAAGTTTAATAACATGTATACCTCCTCTGTACATGGGAGGCAACTCGAAGAAGTGATTAAATTTTTAGAGTAGATCTCAAAGAACTATGTTAGATATCTGATATAAATATCATAACTCTCAGAAACAAAGGGAGAAGGGATTAAAAGAGATGGCCAGGAAAAGCAAAACCAAGGAAACTTTCGTAATGCAGATTTAACTCCATTCCTTCTCCACTGATTATGAGTCTCTGATTTAATCATCCTTCTCTTTCTGGTTGGGGGTGGAGGGGAGAGACAAATGAAGATTTCCTTTACAGATGTAAATTTCTCTTATGAAAAGACAGCCTCTAGCCTGAGAACCTTCATATATCTGTAATTTCTTAAAATAACCAACTCAAAATAATCTTATGCCCTGTAGGGGGCCAGAAATGGGGTGGCATATTCTAGCTTCCTGAAGTCAGGTTTCAGAACCCTGCCACAAATTAAAAGGAGAATCTCTATTTGTGGTTTTATATTTTAAATATTTTATTCTTCTGTTAATTCTACATAAATAGCTATTGATATTATTTAAATGCTTTATTAAAAGTATATATATCAAATTAGCTTATAATGGCATATGATTTAATAAGCATTTTATTTCCCTAACTGAAAATTATTTTGGACAGTTCTCAGCTGTATGATCTGAAATCGCAGAGCAAATATTTGACATTTGATAGTATATAATTAGTTTTATCTTTTATATAAGGTTATTAAAGCAGCCTGTTAGGTAAAACTTTGCATGACTGTTCAAAGTTTTCGTCTGCACCAAGTGATTTATTCTATTATTTGCTCAAATTGAGTCATTATGGAACATTATGATATGATGTACATTACCAGTGACCAGAAACTACAGACACCTCCAGAAATAGTTGTTATAATCTTTTTTTTTTTTAACCTCCCTTGGCCAGGGGTATGGTGGCTATATTGCATCAATGATCTTAAAGTCTGATGAAAAGCTTTTTAAATGTGGATCAGTGGTTGCACCTATCACAGACTTGAAGTTATACGGTGAGTATTTCCTACAGACTGACCTAATACCTAATGTAATGTATTGATTTGTAGAAAACAAAATCCCAACGCAGAGGAGCTGAACTGAGCTCATTTATCATGTGTTACCAGAGCCTGTTCTGAGTTGTTTATCACCTCCCCGATTCAATCAATTGTACTGGAGCATGACAATTAAATGTGAAATGAAATTAAATAATGAATTGTGCAAGTCAAATGGTTTTTCATTTATTTTTAAATTTCTGTTTTCTTGGGTCACAGCCTCAGCTTTCTCTGAAAGATACCTCGGCATGCCGTCTAGGGAGGAAAACACTTACCAGGTAACTAATTAAAAAATAAGAGTAGTTCTGCTCTAAAAATTCAGTCAAATTACTTATTTAGATAGATCTGTAGATCCAGATATTTCTGTTTTCCTTTATAGGCAGCCAGTGTGCTACATAATATTCATGGCTTAAAAGAAGAAAATATATTAATAATTCATGGAACTGCTGACAGTAAGTATTATACCTGCTGTTACTGTTTGATGGGGACACATCTGAGGACTTTCTTGTGAGGGGTCTTGAAAACCTTCTGGAGAGCAGGCAGTGGCAGACAGAATCAGATGCCTGATAGGAGGTGGGAGGAGAGAATTCAGAACTAAGAGGAGAGGAGCCCCCATGGGGCTCAAATGGCAGGACGGCCCAGTAAAACTTTGATGGAAATATTTGATCAATTATTGAGCATGGCAGCCTCTGGCCAATCATGTTGATGAGTTATTGAGCATGGTAGCCGCCGGCCAATCATGTTGATCAGTTATTGAGCATGGTAGCCGCGGGCCAATCATGTTGATCAGTTATTGAGCATGGTAGCCGCTGGCCAATCATCTTGATCAGTTATTGAGCATGGTAGCCGCCGGCCAATCATAGCCATACTGTGTTTAGTGCGACTAACTAAAGTTTTCAAAGTTTAATTTTAATTGGTTTTAATCTCAATAGCCACATGTGACTAGTGGCTATAGCTTCCCTGTTATTCATCATACCTCCACTAGAAACCAGCTTGAGAAATAGAAGCAAATGGTGCAAACATCGACTAAAATTCTAAAGGGGAGACGCTCTTAAGTGAAATTAAAATAAAAACTCTTTTAAAGGTACTTTCATATTGTGTCCCATTTTTTATCACTTTAAACACTGGCGATAGATGTGATGGAAATTAGTAGTAGTAAATAATGTTGCTTTTTATCTACATGAAGCTTTTAGGGATCAGAGAATTTATATTTTTATTATCTTTGATACTTTACAAGCCTGGGTATTTATAGCTTTCTTCATGAGTGAGAAAAGTCAATTTCAAGAAAGAAACAGATTTACACAAGCCTACCCGGCAAGTGAGCCAAGAGCATCAAAGTCTTAAATCAATATTTTCTGAGTCTTGAACTTGTATTTGTTGTCTGCCCTGCCTCAGTATTTTTAGCCCAGTTTACAAAGGAAACCACTAAAAGGGTTTACTAGCCAAGAGCGTATCTTCTCTTCCACTTAACTTTCGAGCATATCACTCTGTGGTTAAATCAGAGCTTAGATCCAGGCTAACATATAAAAGTTAAAGAAGAGACAAGATTCCCTTAGGAAGAATTCCAAATAGTTCGTGTAGATAGTCCCCCTCAAGGAGGCAGACGATCCTTCTTTAGAACAGGTTTCACTTGACGATTGGCTTTGAGAGTACTGTACGGACAGGGAAAGAAAGGTGAGCTTAAATGAAGACATTTGGGAAGCATCCCCTCAGCCCGATGATCAAGGCTCTTGTGAGGGGTCTTGTAAACCTTCTGGAGAGCAGGGAGTGGTTCCCTTGTGATGGAGTGAGATGGCTCTTTCTGACTATGATTTAATCCTCCAATTTCATAGCCCCAGTCTCACCATGAGAAAAACATCAGTCAAACCCAAGTGAGGAAGATTCTATCAAATACTTGACCAGTATTCTTTAAAACTGTTAAGGTATCAGAAATAAAGAAAGTCTGAATGTTAAACTTCCACAGACCAGAGGAGGTGAAGGAAGTAGGATCCCTAGATTGAGGTTGGTGTCCTGAAAGGAGCCCGAAGCAGGAAGAGAACAGGAGAACGCAAAAAACAAAACAGACAAAAAATAGCAGTTCCCAAATCAAGGGGCTTGGTTAATCGTTGTACACAATGTTGGTTTCTTACAATAACGTAAGATGGTAACAGTAAGGGAACCTGGAGGAGGGAAATACGGAATTCTTGATCTACCTTTGCAACGTTCTGAAAATGTGAAAGTGTTGTAAAATGAACACTCTATTATAAAAAGATTTGAGTGATAAGATACCGTGTTGGGTGAAATGTGTGAAAAGCACAAAAAATCTGAAGGACATTGGAATTTTGACCTAAGGTGTAAAGGTCTAGCACGTGTGTGTGTCAATAGTGACAATAATAAATAGCAACTGCTGAGTGCTGATTACTTGTCACGATGTGCTAACACCAACAACAGTCCTATTATCTTACTTGTTCTTCACGAAGATATTGTGCAATCGGTATGATTACTTTTCTTGCTTAACAGATTGGGAAACTATCAGGCAATGATACAACTTGCCTAAAAGCATATGCATGATTGATCAGTAAAAGGGCTTTCAACGCGGGCATTGAGGTTCTTATTTACTGAGCTCTGAAGCCTCAGTCACGTGAATAAATTATATTCAAGGTTAAATTATTTTACGTCCAGCCATCACCCTGGAATAATATGTTAGTGCTATTTCAGGTTTTTCTGTCAATATGTTGTAGCTCTAAATAGAGGTAAATCACGCAGTCCCGACTTAAATCACTCAGCCCTGGCCTTGGTGCTTCACCCACCTGATAAAATGCAAGCTGTGGGGCTCTCCTGGTCCCTTCAGGGGAAATACACCTGCATGTACAAACACACACAACACACATGGGCCTGGTGGAGTCTAACTGCTCAGTCAGTGACACTGTAACACTGCCATTATTATCTTCAGAAATTACCAGTGAATCAGTTCACTCGGCCAGCCAGACCTTTCATGTCCTCATTCAGTTATAAGAAAGAGACAAATGGCAAATGTCAACAGGCTTTGCTCTAGAAACTAAGCAGAAAAAATAAAATCCAGTTGGAAAATCTATTTGTACATTATCCCTTTAGCTAAATCTACACAGAGAAATAAAGGATCATGTTACCTCTGCCACCGGGCTTATTAATTGCCATTTCTAGTAGCTGACATTAATAGAGCAATTTGTATGTACTGAGAGATGACATGGTAATTTTTCTGTTAAGTATCATAGAAAAATGTTGAATAAAATCTTGAGTACCTTTTTTAAAGATTTAAATGATTGTTTGGATTTTTTTCCTCTGTTGTGTAGTGTGATTATTCACCACCATAGTGTTAGAGCATGAGAGACGCTTACTCTGTTGACAAAGCTGCCTGAGTTTTGCAAAGACAGTTACAAACTATTAGATTAAAAATTATGTAGTGAAATTTGAAGATACACAGCGTGCAGACGTGAATAGCGCAGGCAGCGTGTAAGCGAGCTGCTGCACAGAGAGATTGAATGGAGGGTCCAGGTCTTTGCAGTGACCACATCCAGGTCTCCTGTGCTGCCTATTTCAGACTTTTGGACTTTAGGTTCGGGTAGAAAGAAGATAAAAAGACAACAGAAATAACTGGCATGATCTACATGAAGTAGCCCACGTAAAATGAAATTTGCAGCCTATAATATTCTCTCTGCATGGGATATTCTTTTCTAATTTAAAACAATAAAGCAGAATGCCAGAATCTAACTGGTGCTGGGTCTTTGCAGTCCCCCAGAAGTAATAGAAAGCTAGCTTGCGTATTACTATCTAGCTAGGACATTTACCATGTTAAAATTTTATAAGGTGTAAAATATATAAAAAATTAGGACTAATAAATGATCTTCAGTAAAGTCAATCTAAATGCCATCCTATGCAGTAAGTAAGGAACGTTAGTAATAGATCCTATTTTTGTTTATTTTTTAACAGAGTGAAGCTCGAAATTTTATCATTATATTTACAGGCTTTCTAGTTAATGCCAGATATCAGTCTTTTAAATGGGCAATGTATGTTAAGTAAATCCTAAATCTCTTCGAAAAAATAATATGCTACTAAAAATCTATTTCCTTTAAATATTATAATTTAATTTCTTGCAGCGAAAGTTCATTTCCAGCATTCAGCAGAATTAATCAAGCACCTAATAAAAGCTGGAGTGAATTATACTATGCAGGTAAGCTACTTTCTCAGAAGAATGTCTTTTCCTTCCATGGCTTTGGCTACAGAACATAGCTTCCATATTTCTCCATCCCTTAGGGTATTAGTTTTTAGGAACTAAAGATTATATTCTTTGTTCTTAATTACAATGAGAATGTGGATTAGCTCAAGCTTTACAAGGGAATTACATCAACCCTTTCAAAATGTTCTGTTTGCTTCAGACTTTTATTCATATCGCTCATATTGAATTCTTTTAAAAAAAGAATTCTCTATTTCCCTTCTTGCCCCTTTTGCCTTTTCTTCACTTTCTGTTACTGTTATTATACATAGTGAGAGGAAAAAAGTGTTTGGGGAAATATTACAAGAATAAAGGAGAGGATAAAATACCATTTACATTACCATCTCTGTCTGCGCTTACACACACTTTATAAACATTGACCAAGGACTTATAGTGGCCACGACACTAAATGGGTAGCATGATGGACTTTGGACTATCAGGTAACTTTCAGGCTGGTGGAGGAATCGTAGAATGAAAAAGAAAGTAATAGGCCAGGCTCAGTGGCTCACCCCTTTGATCCTAGCAGTCTAAGAGGCCAAGGCAGGGAGGTTGCTTGAGCTCAGGAGCTGAGACCAGCCTGAGCAAAAGTGAGAACCCTGTCTCTACTAAAAATAGAAAAACAAGTGGGTGTTTCCTGTTTACTCAGGAAACTGAGGTAAAAGCCCAAGAAATTAAAGTTGGTATCTACCTAGGGTGACAGAATAGCAAGACTCTGTCTCAACAACAACAACAACAGCAAGAACAAACAATCAGTAATTTTGATCTCTCAGCATCTTAGCATTCAGAATAACTGAAAGTTTTTCAACCTATATAAAACATAAAGTGCCAGGGTAAGGATGCTGAAAGATGATAGAGGTATGTTTATGCCATAAGGAATGTCGAGGAGCACGGGGACAATGAGGCATCATTTGCAAACTTCTCACCCAGAAACTGATAACATAGTATTTGTATTTTAGAAAAATCAATAATGTCATTTATATCAGAAAGGACATCATAAAAATAAAAATTTCACCAATGTCATCAGGCAAGGAAGCGTTTAGTCCAGGCTGTTGCAATAAGAGAGAGAGAGACTGAACTCAACTCTGTCGAAACAAAGGGCTCAAAGATCTTTAAAATTGTCTTTCCAAGACAGCAGGTGATTTTAGAACTCGGACCACTGCTGTCACTCTCCCAGAGTGAAAGATGGAGGAGCTTCCTCTCTCAGTGTTTGCACTTCCAAAGTTTCCATCTCTTTGAGAAATACATATTCTGGTTTGTAAAACTGGCAGGAGGCTTGAAGATTTACACACATTTCAAAGGGACAGAAAGTTGATACCCAGTTACGAGTTTCTTAAGTAAATGCTCTAAGGAAATGGAGATGAGGGACTTACACAGTCAGGCCGATCTGAGGGCAATGTTAAGGCCATCATACTGAACTTGAATGTGGGAACATCCACTATATTTAGCCAAATAACTTTGAACACAAAATACATATTTTCCTCAAATATCGATTGACACAATTATAATTTGTTAAAAGTGTAGCATGAAGAACTCAGTTGAATTAGATGAGATTGTGATTAGATACTATTTGTCAAAGTTCTCCTGCCATTTGGGCTAACTTAACTAAAGCTGAAGGACAACAGCTGTGCTGGTAACGTGCTGCCTTCTTTCTCCTCACTCTCTTAGGTCTACCCAGATGAAGGTCATAATGTCTCTGAGAAGAGCAAGTATCATCTTTACAGCACAATCCTTAGATTCTTCAGTGATTGTTTAAAGGAAGAAATATACGTCTTACCACAGGAACCCGAGGAAGATGAATAATGAACCCTATTTATACAGAACAGATGGAAATATTGAGGCTGAATGGAACCTACCCAAGAGACTGTAATATTGTAGATGCTCCAGAATTTCAAAGGCAGCTTATGGAGATGACATTGGAACAGCACACTCAGAGAGACACCGAACTGGCATTTGATGACACAAGTCCAAGGCTACTGTGTTGCCAAGGGTGCAGAACCTGTTTCTTTGTATAAGGAAGGTTATAGGATTGGTTTCCTGGGAGAAATTAGTTTTGCATTAAAGTAGTAGTGCATGTTTTCTTCTGTTCTCTCCCTGTTTGTTATGTAACTAGTTGCTCTCATTTTAGTTTCACTGGTCACCACCCCCTTTGCATATAATGCACAACTGATCATCCGTCCCACAGTCCCTGATCTTTTATGGCTGAACTGCAATCTAACACTTTACTGTACCTTTACAATAAGTGCAATTCTTTCATTGTCTATTATTATGCTTAAGAAAATATTCAGTTAATAAAAAGCAGAGTATTTTATGTAACTTCTGTTTTTAAAAAGGCATTATTAAGTGGGTCAAAGGACATATAGAAATATGGATTTCAGCACCTTCCAAAGTTCAGCCAGTTATCAGTAGATACAATATCTTTAAATGAACACACGAGTGTATGTCTCACTATATATATACACACAAACACACGTGTGCATCTACAGTCAATGAAACTATCTTTACATGTTATTCATGCTACAAAGGGTAAACTTTTGATGAATTAGAAGAGATGCTCTTTTCCAGACTATAATGGATGCTTTGTTTAATGAGCCAAATATGATGAAACATTTTTTCCAATTTGAATTCTAGCTATTGCTTTCCTATAAATGTTTGGGTTGTGTTTGGTATTGTTTTTAGTGGTTAATAGTTTTCTAGTTGCAATTTACTTTTTTGAATATGATACCTTGTCACATGTAAATTAGATACTTAAATATTAAATTATAGTTTCTGATAAAGAAATTTTGTTAACAACGCAATGCCACTGAGTGCTATTTTGCTCTTTTGGTGGAGAAGGCTTTTTTAAAAACACTTGGTCCTTTTACTTCTATCTCTTAGGACAGAATCAATTCACGTTTTCATTGTAAAAGCTAAGAGCTGGATTATTCCATTTGCCACTTTCTACTTAGTATTCCATGCCTGCCCAATGCATCTGTTACTGTTTAATTTAAATCCTTCTGGTAAGAATTAGAAATGAAACATTTTTTACTCATTGGCCAAAAAGTTCACAAACAGCAGTGTTTGCTATTTAATTTGAATTGAAGGCACAAAATGCATCAATCCCTATGCTGTGCTGACTGGCAGTAAGTAAGTAAGAGACTGAGAGGACAAAATAGATGTGGCCATGTGAAGTTAGCGTCAGTCACGAGAATAGTGACATTGCTGACGAAAGGCAAAGAGGAGCTTCTCACTTTGAGGAATGTTCCAGAAGATATTTAAAAGTCTGTGTGTAGGCAGTATACTTACTGTGCTTTCATGGCTTTAAAGAAGTCCATAGGACAAACTGGATTACCATAGCATCAGGATAAAGGGAGGAAATTTACAGATATCAAGGAATCGCCAGTCACTCTTCTGTTTTGTTGAAGGATCAGCCCAGAATTGTGGGTATTTGGAAACTTGTGAATTATTGATTGTGATCCCAGTTTTCTTCTGGATACTTTGGGATTGTGTCTTCATTGCTTCATTGGATTCAAATTTAAATGAGAAAGGTTTTCTCTTCTGAAGGACCCATCTGAGGTCTTTTTCAAGACTAGTAAACACATTTTTTAACAAAATAAGTTGTAACTTTAAAAGGAAAGTTTTGCCTATTTTATTAAGATGGAAATTTTCTTTTTAGGCTGATTTGAAGTCCAACTGAAGCTTTTTAATCAATATTTTGAATTTGAACCACTAGAGTTTTTTATGATGCAAATGATTATGTTGTCTGAAAGATGTGGTTTTATTGAATGTCTATTTGAGTAACATTTAAAAAGTATTTACCTTTTACTGTTCTTCCTTTCTCCTGTTTTATTATTATTATTATCAATGTTTTTCTATTTTTCAATTAATTTAATACAATTTCTAATGTGAAAGACTTTTGCCTGGAACCCACTTTCACCGTAAAGGCTAAATAGACCTCTAACGAAAGCGTGTTCTTTAGTAGGAAGGTGGGTAATTTTCATCTCTATGGGCCATTTTTTGATTAAGGAAGTGCTGACCAACACATAATCACCAGTTATTAAAGGAATTATGTAACTAGATTTTTCCTTTTACCCATTTACCCTTGGTCATAATCCCACCATTTCACGCATTTAGGCAATTTCTGCAGTTGCGTAAGACTTCAACAGCAAACTTTCCAAGTGTAATTTTTCCCTTAAGGTTAAAAATAAAGATTACATCAAAAATCTATAATAAAACAGGTAAGCAATATTAACCCATCCACAGAAATTAACACATAATTTTTTGAACCTATTTTGAAAGAGAAGAGTTTTGTTTTTTTTTCATTCCCCTTGCCTCTATTCAGAAGGTCTCAAACTCCTCAGTTAGAGGTAAGAAGACTCCATGGATCTACAGTAGAATCTCCGTAGCTAATCACCTCCTTAAGTTAACCTCCTTTTCAAAGACTAGACAGGGAGCACATGTGCATATCAGTACAGCAGCTCGTTAAGTTAATCACCTCTGTGTGTTAACCAGTTTGTTATAGTCCCTTGGGTGGTCAACTTACAGAGGTTCTACTGTGTTTGAGTTTCCTGGCAGAATTGAAAAAATGAAGCACTTCCAACATGAATCTCAGCTCACCCTGAAAATATGCTTTTAAAAAACTTGTTTTTAACAGAGAAATCACCAGCAGGGGATCTCACAGGTGGCAGTTATAGAAATACTACAAGGACTTAAACACTGGGCTTTACTGTATAGACAATCATTCAGGGTGTTGTCCTTCAAATGGTGGTCTTTGTAGCAGAAATCCTGGTACTGATTTGCTTTCAGGTCTCTAGGATCATTGAGAGCGCAGGACTTCTCCAAAGAATCATGTGGGGAATAAGCCTTTCCTGTTCTCTGAGCACGCTCGCTAGCCTCCCGCAGCAATTAGCATAGTGGCCATGGCACTTCTCTGCGCCACCTGCTGGAACCAACAGTCCAATCACTTACACACGACAAATCAATGTTGAAGGTCTTAATACCCCATTGAAACCCAAATAATGCAACATGGTTCCAGGCGACTGTGTCCCTCCCTCAGACATTTGTACACGATTCTTGGAAGGCTTTGGGGGCCCCAGACTCCTACAGCTGCATGTCTGTGTATTTCTCTTTCCCCCTTTTCTCTCTTTTCAATCCCCAAATCTGACTCTCTAGGACCACTTTACAAAATAAACTACACACACGCCAGTAATGACTGACGCTCTACTTTACCGGGAAACACTTTTTTCCCATCAGAGCTTATCACTGTGAATATTATTAGAAGAGATAAAATGAGACGAAGTGGTTTTTTTCTTAGATTTAAATAAGCTGTGCCTGTCTAAAATTTAGTATTCTTACTAAATGCCAAACAGGTGTTAAATGCTTTGCATGGGGGGCAGCGTGTGTGGCTCAAAAGTGAGGGCACTGGGCCCATATGGGAGGTGGCTGGTTCAAACCCAGCCCCGGCCAAAAAAAAAAAAAAA
>NW_003852454.1:1670762-1678086 GCF_000181295.1 Otolemur garnettii
TCTGCATGCATGACCAAATTGAATCTTCTCATCAGGCCCCCAAACAGGGACCACTTTAAAAATAAGGAAATTGAGTCTCAGGGAGGCATGTCACGTGACCAAAGTTATGTAACTAATAATAAGTAAATAGGCTAAACCCCAGTTCCAGCCAACTTAGAAGTTCATATTCTTAGTCATGCTGCTCTACACTACTCCTGAAATAAAGGAGCGATTTAATCTATGTTCACACCATTCAAGATTCAAGATTCAGATAGTGTATAGTTCCAGATATTTTTGAAGGCTAATTTGATAGAAAAAATACTGAAAGACAAAAGACAGACCCAGGTACCACTGTGGCATGTTTGAAATTACCAGAATTCCCTAAGGTCAAGATGACATATTTAATATTAAAACATGTTTTCTTTTTCTTTTGGAGATATCGAAGAATCATTCAATGCTTAGCAATTCTTGCTCAGAAGACCATGACTCTGTGCTTGGAAGTCATCTGGAAAATTCTCTTTTTCAGGCATTATGCCAAAGACATTCCAAAATCATTCCAAAAGACACCTGTAACATGTTGATCAAAACACTCAGGCTTACAAACATGAAAATCTCATTCAATTGTCAAACATTACAAAATCCAGAAAGTGTACCGTGACATTTAGAGTCAGTCATAGACATCTACAATCCTATTTGCAATAGGACTTAGGAAAATTGCATTACCTCCTGGTTTTCTACTATTCCAGAAATAGATTTAGTTTACCACTGATCAGATTTGGTAAGCGCACTTCTATTTATTTCATTTGACAATATCCGAGCAGTTGTTGAAGAGAAAGTCTCTGGAATCAGAAAACCCCTCCCTCATAAAAGAAAAGGCAGACAGGCAATAAAAAGGAAAATATCACATCAAAGTAAAATTTTGACTGTTTTTCTTTTGGACTTTAAGTTTCTGATTGTCATATCCAAGGGTGGCAGACTTTCGATGCAGCAGTTGGGTTACTGAGAATGTCTCTGGACGATTCCTACACCTAGTCTGTTTCTATCATGCCCACCACGATTTTAACTAAGTTATTTTTGACAGAAATGATGCTTGAGAATGCCGAATAATTCTATCCTGCCAGCAGAATCATAGAAAAAAGAACTCTTACACCTAGGCTTTTTTTTGACATAACTTCAACTAATCTTCAAACCGACCATGTGATATATAATATATTGTTCTCTAAAGAAGAAATCAAGATTCAGAGAGATTAAAAAATTTTCCAACAAAGCTACACAGTGTGTAAACAACAGAACCAGGATTTGAAATCAGATGGAGAAGACCTCAAAGCCCTCACAAAATAATATTATCTATGCATTTAATAGCTGGTAAATTGCTAAAATTCATCTTGTATTTCTTGAATTAAAATTAAACTTTTAAGTCCTTCACTATTGGAATTCACTATTTGGAATTGTTATTTTGCGTGTTTCTGGCTGCAAGAAGCTGAATACAAAATTTAAAATGGCTTAAATATTCTCGACTCAGTATGTGTGAAGCACAGACATTACCTAAGTGATTGTGATTATTAGATATGGAAACATTCAGGTACTTCCTTGGTCCTCCGGGATCAGAACGTGAATACTAACAAGATCCCCATGTGAATGATAGAAACACTAAAACACGACAAACACTAGCTTAGATGCTATTTGATAAGAACTTATATTGACTCACTTCTCAAGACAAGGAAAGTTGGGTGTGTCCGGGAACAGTTCAACAGATCAATGACCAACTCAAATCCCAAGTTCCTCCTTGCTTTCCACTCTGATTTATCTGTTGTTCGTCCCCTGCAATGTCTGAAGATAAACACAGCTGCCCCAGGCAATATAGAGCAATGTCTAAGGATGGAGAGTCAAAGGGTGACTATCCTCATATTTATCTTGTATCAGGAAAGATAACTTTCTCCAGAAGTCTTAAGGAATATTCCCCCCAGGTCCCTTTGTACTGTATGGGCTTTGATTAGAAGACGCCTCCTAGATACAAAGGACGCTATAAAGTTACACATCTGAAGCTGCAGTCTCTGTAGTGCGGATTAAGCAAGGAAAAGGGTAGGAGGATGAATGTGACACAGATGTCCAGTGTACGGCCCAGAAGCAGCATGGACACCCGCCCCTTGGCAACAGCACCCTGGTCGCTGCACGTCGTCTAGAGGCATGCCTCATGGTGTGGAATAGTGAAGGCTGGCCCGTTGACACAGACCCATTTTTCCTCCCAGAAGACCCTGAACATTTATTTGTTCGACTCTCTGTTCCTGAGAGTTACTATTCACTCTTCCCTAGCCAACATTTTCCATTTTCACCTCTGCTCTTCATCGTTGACACATTCTCAAGTGCAGGAAGGCAGTTTTGAAATTTGATTGCTGTGCTAGCAGTCCCATCTTGTAGGTTTTATTTGCTCTAACACGATTTATGATGCCTTGATTATCTCCGTATGGCCTGAATTGCTAGGCACGCCATTAATTCTCCTGGTGTAAGGCACATACCAATGGAAAAAGGCAAGATCTGACAGGGAAACACAGGTAGCACAGCCCTCCCGTTCATATGCACTTTTAATGGATGTAATTCTCATTACACTCCAACTCTTTGTTCTTCAGGATATCATGTGTGACTTTTAACGATCTGTACGGTATAATTGGATTTCAAGCCCTTGGGGAGAACAAATTACAAATTCCCTTGCTCAGATAAATGGAAAATTTTAACTTCAAGGTTGGCTTCAAATCGTGCAATAACACAAAGATATTCTGTGCCTGCTGTGTGCCATGGACAATGACATGGTATCAGGATCCTTTTCAAACATTTAACCCAATAAACACATTTAATGAATAAATAGATGTTTGAGTTGAAACATTATAGCTAAACTAGCCCTCATTTACTAAAAGGTATCAGCATAGTCAATTATTTTTGGTTTGCATTAAATTATTTATAATGCTTGCCTAATTGGCATATGCTATTCCCTTGGACCTACATCCTTTGACTGGGTACCTTAGAATAAATCTAACAATTTTAATCAAGTCAAAAGGACTCCACAGCCCCCTACCACATGGAAAGTGGGTGGTCTCTATGCAACTTCTCATGCCATTCTCAATTCAGCAAATTTGTAGTAAAGTCCTGCCATATTCTGACAATTATTTCTTAGTTCAAATCACCTACGGCAGAGGAATGTTGATTAAAAAATAATAGCTTATTATTATTACCAGGTGTGGTAGCTCATGCCTGTCATCCTACCACTCTGGGAGGCTGAGGTGGGTGGATAGCTTGATCTCAAGAGTTCAAGACCAGCCTGAGTAAAAACTGATCTCTACTAAAAATAGAAAAACTGAGGCAAGAGGATTGCTTGAGTCTGAGTTGGAGGTTGCTGTGAGCTATGACACCATGGCCCTCTACCCAGGGTGATAGCTTGAGACTCTGTCTCAAAAATAAATAATAATAATAATAATAAAGTAGTATTTTAGTTTTGCTACTTGTGATGTGTTAGTTTTATTCTAACTAAACTTTTCAAGGACAGAAGAAATAACTCCACACCTCACAGGAAAATAAACATTTCCAGATAGTGAAAAATTAATAAAGATAAATAAATAAATAAATGTCCTATAGCCTCTGGTCCTACATCGCCCTGTGGGTCTCTGTGTGTCTCCACTCAGCGTGGAGCCAGAGCCACCTGTTTTCTTTGTGCTTTACTGACTTTTCAGTATGCTTGCTTCCTCCGCCTTCGAGGGACTCATGTAATTTTCATGCTTTTCTTTTCTCCCACATTGATAGATATTAGTGAAGAAAATTAAAATGTTTGATACTTAAGATCATGTTTTTAACTTTATCTGGACCATATATAATACTTAATTATTTTCTTTAATTCATCATTTCTTACTTTTCTATCAAATTCTAGTTCATCTGTCTCAATGATTTTCAATTTTTCTCCAGTTCCCATCCCCCCACCTCATTATTCTATTTCATTGAACACAAGGCCTCATACATATGCACTTTTAGTGTATAGAAATTACATTATGCTCTACTCAGTTTGTAATTTGCTAGGGAAGTAAGACTCTAAGAATAATATAAGCTAACATTAACTAGTTACTTAATTTGTACCAGGTTGTGCTTATTAATAGACTTATTTACTCTTTAAAACAGCTACTCACTAAGTATGATCACTATCCCCATTTCTACAAGAGAAACCTATAAAGTTAACAAATAGAAGTGAGTTGTCAAAGGCCACTGGATTAGTCATAGGGAGACACATTAGTTAGTGCAACAAAAGAAAGGAAAAAACAAATTTCAGTATGTTAAGAAAATAAAGCTTTATTCCTCACTCCTATGAAGTCACATATGGGCAGGTGAGAACTATTTTGCATGAGCCATCTGGTGCATGTGGCCTCCATGCAGTAACCTCAAGGGCAGAGAAGAGTGAAGGAGACACATAATGCCAGCTTTCAATTGCCATCTCTCTGAAGTGACACACATCACATCTGCTTGTAGTCTATTATTCAGGACAGCTCTCAGAGTCCCAACCTAACAGCAAAAGGGTTGGAAAATACAGGGGGAACAAATGGAGAATTTAGTGAGCACTAGCTGTCACTGTCACGGTCCACCATCTGGACATCAGATATTTCACTTGCTCCTGCAATTCCCTTATACATAAAGCAAAATCAACTCTATGTAAGAAAACATTACCCTGATCCCTTCCAGCTCTTAGGGTTGGGAAGTAGTCTTCACAGGAAGTCTGTATAAGAGCCCTTTTGCGCTAAAAAATTTTAAACTTTAAAATGATCGATTTTCTGTCCTCTAGACACCTAATATACAACATTGGAACAAGGATGAGATAATCACAATAAACAGCACCATTTGGAAAGAGGAAGAACTGGTAAGTCTGCCGTAGGGAAAAGCACAACTGTTCTAAGTCACCTCATGCCCACAGACAGATGGGAGCCCAAGTAGCTTCTAAAACCTTAAACAAATGCCATTTCATATAGATTCACATATATTTCATGTTGAAAAATCAGTGAATCTCTTATTTATTTAACTTTCAAATTTAAAGCCAGAATTCAAATTCCTTTTTAGTGTATCATCTTTGTTGGTTTTCTGTTGTTAAAACTGAATACTTGAGGCTGAGCAATAATAAAAATAAATTTATTTTACAAAGAGAAGAATTATCTTTCTTATAGCTTCTTACAGTCCTGGAGGCTGGGAAGTCCAACATCAAGGGGTGAGAATCTGGATGGCTTGTGGTGAGGGCCCCATACTGTGTCATAACATGGTGGAAGACATCAGAGGGTCAGAGGGGCACTCTGATAGCCAAGCTGGCTGTTACAACAGACCCATTCCTGTCATAACCCATTAATTCCACGAATGGATTACGTCATTTGTAAGAGAAGAGCTCTCATGACCCAACCACCTCTTAAAAGATCCTCCTCTTTCTTTTTCTCCCAACAGGGCCTCACCCTGTCACCCAGGCTGGAGCACACCACTGGCACAATAATTAGGTTACCCTGGAGATTGAGTTTTGGAGACTTCAAACATTCAAGCCATAGCATGCATTATTTAAAAGTCTGTGCTATGTTTTGAAGGATAGAGTATGAGAGCTTCTTTCCCAATCTCTCAACATATTGACAGCCAATTCAAGACTATATGTATCATAAAATGAAAGATGACAACTTCAGTCTAATCATTACCTGGAACCCCTATGCAAAGACATTATTTTACTAGAACTTTGTGGTCTGAAATTTATTTAATCGCTTCATTTTCTGTTTCTAACCAAAGTGACATTCTGAACTTTAAGAATACCTAGAGATTTAGATTTTCTCTATGACTTTTTCTTAAGGTTCTTTTCCTTTCTTTTTTCTTTTCTCTTTCTCTCACTCTCTCATACAGAATCTCACTTGTTGCCCTGCCTAGAAGGCCTTGGTGCCAGACAAGCTCACAGCAACCTCAAACTTCCGGGCTCAATCCATCCTTCTGCTTCAGCCTCCCAAGTAGCTAGGACTACAAGAATTCACCACATTGCTCAGCTCATTTTTCTATTTGTTGTAGAGAAGGGGGGTCTCACTTTTACTCAGGCTGGTCTCAAACTCCTGAGCTCAAGCAGTCCTTCTGGATCAGCCTCCAAGAGTGCTAGGATTACAGACATGAACCACTGTGCCCAGCCTTTTAAATTTATATTCTACTGAGATATAATTCTTACATCATACAATTCACCCATTTAAACTATACAATTCAGTGTTTTGTGTCATATTCACAAAGTTGTCCAAAAATTACAATTATTTTCACCTCCCCTAAAATAAATTCTATACCTTTTTCAGTCATCCTCCATGTCTCCTTTTCTTAGCCCCCAACAACTATCAACCTATCTTTTTCTAAAAACTTGCCTATTCTGGACATTTAATACAAAGTGAATCACGTAAACCCTTTAGTATTCAGCTTCTTTCATTTAGCATAACACTTTCAAGATTGATCTATGTTTTAGCATGTATCATTACTTCAATGATATCCTAGTGTACATAGATTTTCTTTATCCATTTAGAAGATGGTGGACATTGGAATTTTTCCATTTATAAGCAACTATAAAGAGTTCTGCAATAAATATTTTTTTCTTCACAGAATTAAAAGGCTAAATTTAATGACAATAATAATATTTAACATAAGGACTGAGAACAAAAACCTCATAAAGAATGAAAGAAGATAAATACATTCAGAAAAAAAAATCAGACGATTGCTGCAATGAATAATAGTAATAATGCAAAGAAAGTAACATTCACATTGTCAGATAGAAGTATGTCTATTTTAGAATACTTTGATCAGTTAACTTCTTATTATTTTGTTTTTTCCAAAGTCTCAAAAAAATAGATAACTAATATTTATAAATAAAAGATAATTTCAAAAAAACCAGATCATACCAAATCTTATAGACAATAGAAAAAGAAATATTTCAAAATTAAAAATTAATGTTTAAGTAATGTACTTTGGTCAAATTTAAATACAATTTATATGAGAATTAGTCACTATTTTCTTTTCTTTTTTTAATACATAATCATTTACTACTTGTTTGTTACAGAATACACAAGACAAAATACAAATAGCAAACAATTTTTTTTCCTGTTATGTTTTTACTAAAGTCTAAAAAAAAGACAACTAGTATATATAAATAAAAGTAAAAAATAATTTCTAAAAAAAAAAAACAGATTACGCCAAGTCTTACAGACAGTAGAAATAGAAATACTTTAAAATCATTCTACTTAGTCTGGATACCCCGATAGTAAAATTAGATAAAATATATTATTATAAAGGGGAAATTACAGATATATTTCACTGATGAATAAGG
>NW_003852454.1:1678303-1682627 GCF_000181295.1 Otolemur garnettii
CTTCACTAAGAATAATGTGTTCCACCTCCATCCAGGTTATTACAAATGCTGTAAAATCTTCATGCAATAAACATTTATGTGTATGTTTTTGTGTGGACATAATTGCAAATGTCCTGGCTATGTACCAAGAGAGGAGTTGCTTGCTTACATAGTAACTCTATTTTTCCCTTTCTAGGAAATCCAAACTATTTTTCAAAGTCACTGCACTGCACTGTTTTTCTTTGCCATCAGAAATATACAAAGGATACAACTTCTCCACATCTACCTCATTCTTGCTTCTTCATTCTTGTGATGTTTTACTAAGAAGAATGTGTTCCACCTCCTTAATAAAAAAATATACAAAGTCTCCATCTTTTTTAATGGATGAAGAGTATTCCATGGTATACATGTTTCACAGTTTGTTAACGATTCTTGTGTTGGCGAGTATTTAGGTTGTTTCCACAATTTGGAAATTATAAATTGAGCTGTGATAAACAGTCTAATGCAAATGTCCTAATAATACAAAGATTTTTTCTTCTTCTGGGTAGATGCCTAGTAATGGGATTGAAGGATCAAATGGAAGGTCTAATTTAGGTTCCCTGAGAATTTTTATACTTCCTTTCAAAAAGGTTATATTAGTTTGCAGTCCCATCAGCAGTGTAAAAGTGTTCCCTTCTCTCCATATCCATCCCAGTATCTACAGCTTTGAGACATTGTGATGTGGGCTATTCTCACTTGGATTAGGTGATATCTCAGAGTGGTTTTGATTTGCATTTCTCTAATGATAAGGGACGATGAGCATTTATTCAAATGTTTGTTAGCCATTCATCTGTTTTAATTAGAGAAGGTTCTGTTCATTATTGAACAGAGGTAGATGGGATTGTTTACTCTTTTTCTGTGGATTAATTTGAGTTCTCTGTAGACTCTAGTTATCAATTCTTTGTCAGATTGATATTCTGCAAATATCTTTTCCTATTCTTCTAACTATTTTAAAATATACAATGAATTGTGAACTATGTTCACCCTATGTGATATCAAATACTGTCTATGTGGCTATATGTTGTACCATTAAGCAACATTTCTGCCACCCAGCCATTCCCAGCTCCTGGTAACCAACGTTCTACTTTCTACCTCCAGGCGTTCAACTTTTGCAGCTCTCACAGGTGAGTGATAGCATGTGATATTTGTCTTTTTTTGCCTAGCTTATTTCACTTAACATAATAATGTTCAGTTTCATCCTTATTGAGAAAGATGACAGGATTTCATTCTTTTTATGGCCAAATAGTATTGACTTTTCTGTATATACTAGACATTTTTTATCCATTTATCTCTTGAAGTTGATTCCACTATTCATGGCTACTATGAATAGTGCTCCAACAATCAAACATGTACATGTACCCCTTTAATATACTGATTTCCTTTTCTTTGTATAAATATCCAGATATGTTGAAAGAATTAGTCAATTTGCAGCCAAATCTTAAATTCTGAAAGCATATTTTTTTCCCTCAGAGTTCAAAGCAAAACTCAAATATGCAAATGTAATCTGTGAGATTCTTGAGTAAAGACATTGTCTCTATACATTTTTGTGGAGATGAGATTTAGTAGTGATTGACATTCAGAGGATATTCTATAAAGATGTTTTCATTTACTAAAATGATAGACCTTCTTAAATTAGTGAAAACTACATTTAAACATATATGTAGAAAATATGCTTCATAATTTTATTTGAACAATTAGAAGTGGAGTAAAAATTATGGTTTACAGTAGAAAGCATTATACCAGCTCTTAGAAGGGTAATTTGAAATATAATTGAGCTCATTGATTAACTTTGGTATGAAAATGGTAGGCTCTCCACTTTACCAGTTTCTAGATTGAATAATTTAGTCTAGAAAATATAATTTATTATTTGAACAATATTTTTTTTGAAAAATAGATTAGAAAAGCACAGGATTTACATATAGAAATAAAATGTCAAAGGCAATCCATTAAGTCCAATCTTTTACACAACAAAGATCCTAAATCTAAAATGCCAAAGGAGAAAACAAGATGAGTATCACTAATAACTCATATCTGATGATATATCCCATTTAATTTATATTTTATGTGTAAATCCACATGCCTACATTTTTTAACCAGTGAAAAATGAAAAAAGCAAGGAATAGAAAAAAAATGCAAAATGTAAGCAGAAGAAAGCAAATAAAAGAAAGCCAGAGAAAAGAAGGAAGGGAAGGAAAGAAGGAAGATGGAAGGGAGGGTGAGAAGAAGGGAGGGAAGGAAGAGAGAAGAAAGGAACAAAAAGAACAGAAAGAAAGAAAGAAGGAAGGAAGGAGAGAAAGAAAGAAAGAAAGAAAGAAAGAAAGAAAGAAAGAAAGAAAGATAGATAGCATGTTTGTGAAGAAAATATGTCAATCAAATGAAGTAAGAGCAAAATTGAGAGATATCATGTGGGACGGGGTTTATAAGCTAATAAGGAAAGGAAAAGGTGGAGGTTGATGGAAATTCAGCAAAAAGAAACTGTAAGTGAGATTGCCATAAAAAAGATCTCAGAGATTGACAATTCCCTACTCCAAAACCTGTTTAATAAAGAAAAAATAAAAGCCAAAACATAGTTTGATCTTTTACTTTCATTTGTTTTTATTATATTTCTTTAAAGGCTTACATGGAAACAAAGTTTTTTTCTTTTGTTTTAACTCCTTGGCACAGAAACCATTTTGACCACCATATACATATTTGTTTTTGTTTTTGTTTTTTTGAGACAGAGTTGCAAGCTGTCACACTAGGTAGAGCACTGTGGCATTACAGTTCACAGCAACCTCAAACTCTTGGGCTTAAGCAATTCTCTTGCCTCAGCCTCCCAACTAGCTGAGACTATAAGCACCTGCCAAAACGCCCGGCTCTTTTTCTGTTGCAGTTGTCCTTGTTGCTTTAGCTGGCCCGGGCTGGATTTGAACCCTCCAGCCTTAGTATATGTGGATGGCGCCCTACCCACTGAGCTACAGGCACCACCCACATATTTTTTTTAAACCAATTCAAATGCATCACTTTCAAGTATAAGTAGTCACTATATTTAACTACATTTGCTAGTTATTTCCAAATGCATATCTTAGGAGAACAACTTTAGAGAAGAGATTATAAATTTACTTCAGACAAATAAGTGGTTGTGATATGTTGGGTAATTTCTTTTTCTTTTTTAATATAGTTAAAAATTTCACTGTGATCTTATTTAAACTTATATTTTGTATAGTCCTTTTGGAGAGATAAACCAATGGTGAGTTTCCCTGTTTCCCTTTCAGAGTAATACAAAGACAAACTGTTACCATAGAGCAATTCAAATTTATGAACCAAGATGGCAGAGGATTATGAGTTTGCAGAAACATTTGATAACACCTGGGAAACTGTTAGTGTGATGAAGGTTGTGCCCCTCTTCCAGCTAATTCCATGATCTTGCCTCACTATGTTAACCAATTTTAACATGTTTTCTTCTTGTCTATAAATGAGGAATAGATAATAAGTTTGTTTGGTTTAAGTGTTTAAAACACCATATAGAATTATTATAGGCATCATCTAGATGTCGTGTCAATCCTCAACTGAAAAGAATAAATAAATAATGGTTCCATGTAGTATGAAGAGTGTCATTATGTTCTGCTTAATAATGTCTGTCTGTTTCTATGGAACAATGCTTAAAATCTCCACTGCTGGAACTGTTCATTCAGATTAAGTCATTGTCTCTAAAAGTTCTCCATAGACGTGCAAAACAACATTATAAAAGAGAATACATTTACATATACAAATCTTCACAGACATCTTTGTCTGTTTACTGGGCAGGAAATGGCCTAGTTAATGTATATTTTCAGGCATTGCCACAGCATCTTCTGTGGCCATTATATCTTCAGAGTGTACACAGACCCAGCAGGGGTGCTGGTAAGCTGTATCCCCAATAGGCAGAGCTCTAGGAAAAGCAGGAAACTTGCTCAGATAAGATCAGCGCACGGTCACCATCCTTAATCATCATAGAAATACAAATCAAAACTACTTTGAGATATCACCTAACTCCATTAAGATTAGCCCATATCACTAAATCCCAAAACCAGAGATGCTGGCGAGGATGTGGAGAAAAGGGAACACTCCTGCACTGCTAGTGGGAATGTAAGCTAGTACGTTCCTTTTGGAAAGACATCTGGAGAATGCTTAGAGAACTAAAAATAGACCTGCTGTTTGATCCTGCAATTCCTTTATTAGGTATATTCCCAGACAACCAAAAATCGCATTACAACAAAGATATTTGTATCAGAATGTTTATTGCAGCCCAGTTCATAATTGCCAGGTCATGGAAGAAGCCCAAGTG
>NW_003852454.1:1682671-1684412 GCF_000181295.1 Otolemur garnettii
AGAGAAATAATTTGCTAAGAGAAAAGAAGAATTAAACTGTTTGACTAAAGAAAAGGAAATTCAAATAAATGCCATTATGATATCCAAAAACTAAACTTTTGGTTGATATAAACTCAAATTAGTACTAAAATCTTAAATTTTATGATCATCCTACAAACTGATGGTACAGAATCTAAACTTTGTAATGTCCCAGATTACTATTTCTTAAACATCTTAGAGTTGTCTTAACAAATATCCATCAGTTACACAAGCCAAGCGGTTCAGTTTCTTCCATTTCTTTTAGTTTTGGAATCCTACTTCTTGATTTTCTTGATTCAGAGAATCACTAAAAGAGGTCTCACTATAGGGCAGCACCTGTGGCTCAGTGAGTAGGACGCCGGCCCAATATACCAAGGGTGGCAGGTTCAAACCTGGCCCTGGCCAAACTGCAACAAAAAAGTAGCCAGCCATTGTGGCAGGCGCCTATAGTCCCAGCTGCTAGGGAGGCTAACGCAAGGGTGTTTTCCCTGGCCACGAACGGGGTCTTCAGTTCCCATTCTGCCTGCATAGCAAATATAAAAAGTCAGCAATTATATAAAGATTGATTAAGCATATTCATAAATATGATAGACTTTTATGTTTATTTTCTGAGCAAGTTACCCATTTCTATAGGATCTTTGTCATTATGAAGAATTCCTTTATGAAATTCCATATGAAATTAATAAGACCTAGTAACATTTGTTTACTGATTTATTTATTTATTTATAGAGACAGAGTTTCACTTTATCGCCCTCCGTAGAGTGTCATGGCATTACACAGCTCACAGCAACCTCCAACTCCTGGGCTTAGGAGTTTTCTTGCCTCAGCCTCCCAAGTAGCTGGGACTACAGGTGCCTGTCACAACGCCCAGCTATTTTTTTGTTGCAGTTGGCTAGGCCTATGTTTGAACCCGCCTGGGGCTGTGTTTGAACCTGCCACCCTCAGTATATAAGGCAGGCGCACTACCCACTGAGCCACAGACACCGCCCCAAGATCTAGTAACATTTAAATGGTGAAAAATAGAAATAAAGTTAAAAGATAAAAAGAAGATTAAAAATGTAATATTCACTGAAAAAGTTATTTCCATAGTATTTTGAAGTCTAAACTACATACATATAGTTTAGATTTCATATATATGTTTTTTATATATATAAAATTTTAGTGCTAACACAAGTTTTATTAAACTTGACTTTTTAGATTTGGTAGCTGATTTAGTAAGTAAGGCTTTATCAGCTGCAGACTGGACTTGAATGAGACAAATACATAACCTCATTGTTGGTTCAAGTATGGAAGGAAGAAGCTCCAAACAAAAAGACGTCAAAATTGGGGAAATCTGAATAGAAGACCTTGGCCCTGAGAGGTTATGGGGGATTTCTAAAGGGATGTTTATGTATAGTATATCTTCTTTAAAGGTGGGCAAATAGAAGATTCTTGGAATATGTAAGTAAATAAATTATTATATTTGAATGATACAAATTTTTAGAAATAATTTGTTAACATTTATTTAGCCATAATTTATTATTCAACCATTCTAAATAAAAACTTGTAAATATTATAAAGGTGATGTCTGAGGAAGTTAAAGCCACAAAAGATATTCATGACTCAATCATTTCAAATAAAGCAAAAGTTAAAATCATCAAACTAATTCCTCTGCATGTACAATCTATAAAATAATTCTATTAATTAACTTTTCAAAATAAGGATACAATAAGTAGAACTATAG
>NW_003852454.1:1685302-1703021 GCF_000181295.1 Otolemur garnettii
CCAAGAGACCTGGTACGAAACTAAGCCATTCTATTGACTGGCTTCTTCCTAAACCAAATTTTCCACCAACTTTTTTATTCTTTTCTCTAAAGTGAAAGTCTTCACCACAATTATCTTTCAAAAATTTGCATTATTTTATAACTAAGCCAAATTTGAATAATAGGTTATTAAGTATGAAATGTCCAATTTCCTTAAGTACTAAGTTTGACAGTTGGCATCTCTGGCATTTCACGTTGACATTTCTTTGTTGACTTGTTCCTTTATTGTGAAGATGCATCCTTATTCTTTCAGACACACATTTTGGCTTGTGATTATCTTACAAAACTTTTTTTAAAGCAATTTTTGTGAAACCATGGATAAGTCAAAGTTCATGTTACCTTTGAGTATTGGTTCCATTGCAGAACTAAGGTGTCAATAACAGCTTGAAATATCAATGAAGTATTTGGAAAGGATGTGGCAAACAAATGCACAGTACATTGATGGTCTGAGAACTTCCATTCTGGTGATTTTAAATTTGAAAATGAGTCATATGGACAACCTGAGACCAAGGTGCGTAACAATGACCTGAAAGCTATAGTGAAAGTGAATCCTTCTCAGCCAACCTGTGAATTAGCATCAAGGTTCGTCTTTATTCCAACAACACTGGACCATTTGAAGCATAATTAAGATTAAGAAGCTTAATAGTTCCACATGAATTAAATGGGCATCAGAAATCACTCAAAGCTTGCCTGTATTTGCTGTCACCACATAAAAGTGAATCATTTCTATGCTATATTGTTATGTGTGATGAAAAAGGAATTCTTTTTGACAAATGTAAGTATTCAAAACAATGGTTGGATAAAGATGAGGTGCTAAAACACATTCTAAAAGTGAAAATTGCAATGATGTCTGTTTGGTGGTCCAGCATGGATAGTATACACTACAGCTTCATGAAACCTGGTCAGTTACAGTGGATGTCTACTGAAACCAACTGGGCAACATGCTAAGGACCCATGTGAGTGAGTAGCTGAGACTGGTCAGCAGAGAAAGTCCAATTTTCTTACAAGACAATGCTGTGACACAAATAATACAGCTCAAACTACACAGGCTGGACTTGGAAACTGTCATCCACAATATCCACCAGAACTTGCACCAATTATCTACCACTTCTTCTAGGCTCTGGACCATAAGACACTGTCTCAACCAAAAAAAAGAAAAGAAAAAAAAGAAAAGTGATTAAGTATTTTATAAATAGAAGATAGCACTTTATTACTCCTATTATTATTATTTTATCATCTCCAATTTTGCTGTATAATTCTATAGGTGTAACACATGCCTGTTTCTTAAAATCTTAATAGTCATAAATTCCACTTCACAGGTTCTAAATGGATGCTGATAATCCCTAAATTTATATCATCTGTCCCAAACTATCCCTAGATAAATGCAAATAGACAACTGCTGATTTCACAGACCTGCTGAGCTATCTGATGGGCCTTTCGTGCTCAACATGACCAGAGCAAGATTTGATGCTGTTACTCTCATCTCTTTTTACTCCTGTCATTCCCTTGCAGTACACTGAATCACAAAATGCCAGTTGTTCAGGTTAAAAATCTGTCATTCATCTTTTATTTTCCTCTTTACTTTATATCCCTTACTCATCAGCAACATCTCAGAATATATCTGCAGCAGAATCACTTTTCATAACCTTCACTCTAAGCCTCTTTATGAAGGCCTCTTTCTATCACTTTTACCCTTTTGTCGGGCCACATCTAAGGAAAGCAGACTCAGGAGGTTCACTTTGCACTGATGGAATATTGTGCAGCACACGATACTACCATCAAATCAGGTATTTTGAGAGTCGGGCCAGGAATTAAGGAGTACCTTAGGCAAAGGTCCTGCTCAATAAAACCAGTTTATATTTGATCATGACCTGCTGGCCAATACCATCAGCACTTCTCAGTGAGTTTCACTGTGAAAGAGAGTCAGCGATGCTGGTAACAGAATCCAAGCAACTCTGTAAGAAAAAGATGAAATGAGAAACTATGATGAAGAAGTGTGTGTGTGTGTGTGTGTGTGTGTGTATTATATCTGAGTATATGATCATTGAAAGACAGAAAGAAAAAATTATACATTACATCCCTAAGAGGGAAGACTACAGAATGGTATTGTGAACACAATGAGTTTCTAACTTAAGAACTTTATACAGTTCTTGAGATTGTTTGGCGTTTCTTTTCTCTGTTTCTTAAATCACCTTTAACTGGGGCAACTCAAACAAGTCCTTGTGTTCCCTGTAGCTTGAAAAAACTAAAATAAAACCATCTAAAACAGTGATTTCAGATGATTTTCAAGTAATGAGAGAGGCATGCTTAGAATTGCCAAGGGTACAACTGTGGAGGTGAAATTTTGGTCTGTCTGTGAAGTTGATAATCTCTTACATAAAAATGTCCCTGCAAAGCAAAGCTTTGGACTGCCGCATTGGAAGACTTTCAATTTGTTATGTAATGTAGACACAGTACAAATAAAAGTTTGCTCCTTTTACCTCTGAATACATTAGGAAAAATACAAAAGAGGAAAAAAAGTGTTACGTAAAATTTTTGGTTTCCCTTTGTCTCTGATGCTCTGATTGCTTAAAACTAGTTCTTAAAATATGCAGAACACAGTTTTAAAAGCCTAAAGTCTACAGATGATGAGATTCATGGTCAAAATCATGGTCAAAAACTCTAATAGCCAAGGAGGGCACCCTGGAAGTTGAATGAGATTACTTGGGGAAAGCTGAAAGTGTCTGAGGAGCTGGAGAATCCCATCAGCTCTAACATATCACTAGAACTAGAGAAAATCAGAATCCCTGTGAGAATCTAAGAACAATGTCAAAAAATCAGGTAAAAAGAGAAACAACAAATTAGCTGGAATTTTGTTGACTCTTCCCAAAGAATTCAGGAAAAAATTAGGTACATGTACATTTTAAGGGCTTCTATAAAAAAGCTTTATAAAGATACATAAAGAAATGACACACCATTCCATGTGTTAATATGAGCAGCACTCGACAGCCTTGGGTTGAATGGGTCAAATTAGACCCAGTGGTGGCCCATCCAGCTCAACACTGAAGCAATGAATGACGACCAGCCCTGAGAGGAAAGAGAGTGGAACTGCACCTATCACATGCATCTGGCTGGCTCATTCCTGCTTTAAGTCCCAGCTAGGATGCAAAAGAATTTTTTTGCAGTGCTTTTCATTTAAGAGAAGCTGTCAGAAGTTAAAATAGCCCTTTTCTGATATCCCTATATGAGCCAAAAAATGCGAATGAAGGAGGAAAACTGAAATAGCCTACTGCCTGCACCAGGAATAGTAGCCTAGAGGGGATTGACTATATCCTGCAACCATAACCAATAAACCACAAAATCACAAAGTCCTAACATAGCAAAGATTGATTTCTCACTCAGGCTGTATTAGGGAAATTAGGCTGTAAAAGATGTAAGGATGTTTATTTACTCAACCAGTAGGTGGATCAGATCATTTTTCCTTCCAGCCTTTTGGGTAGAACTGTCATGAAGCTCCACCAATTGCAAGGTGGGCAAGACAATGTTAAATGAAATACAGGATGAAGAGTATGGTTTGTGTTAAGTCACCCATCTGGTCACCAGCTTTTCCCTAGCTGTCTTTTCCATGGAATGCACTCAACTCTTTCCAAGGGAGGCAGTCATGAGTTTTTTGATTACCAGCTCTAAGTTTACGATACATAGGTGATGTGAGGGGGTCTGGATATTGGTATTGTGGTATTTCTTCTTGCTCTCAAGACCAATTAACTTAAAACACAAAGCAAGTTATCACACAAAATCTAATATGTAATGGCCAGTACTGTTGAGGTAGCTACAATAAATATTCCTATCTAGAAAGAAGAAAAGAGCATCCACCCACTGAAAGCTCATGGGGCAGGTGTCATGTGAGCCTCACCCTGGAAAGGCAGACCCTTGATTAGGTCCAGACTTCTAGCCCTGGGAATTGCTTCACTATCCCTCGTTTTCTTCTCTCTGTTGCTCTTCCTTCTGCTATTTACATATTCTATTTTAAATGTATGATGCACCAGTAACCACACCCCCAATTTTATCACAAATATGCTTCACATGATGAAAATAATACTTGATTCTGTTATTTTCTTTCTTATTCTCACCCATCCTCTTAACCTTCTCAGTCACTTAATGGACCTAATGTAGGTACTTTGAGTTTATATGAACAGAGCAGTTGAAAGGGCCATATCATTACTATAAACTTTCCCTCTAATCACTTTTTAAACTGAAAGACATTACTGGGTGTCACACCTTAGTCTGACCATTGCTCTCAGGCAATTTAATCAATTGGAAGATTTTGCTAGATGTTTGTTACTGAAATTATTTCTCAATCTACTATTTGACTATTGTCAGTGAAAAGCTAGCTTTTCTAACATTGTAGTTTTACAAAATTCTGAGAGTTCTCTAGACTTTTCCATTTCTGGTCAAGGAATGAATAATCCATTTCTGAATCGGCAGTTTCCTGTGGTGTCTCCCTGGTGAAACTGAAAACAAGTAAGGATCTCCACTGATGTTCTTTGCCAAGTTATTGTTCATTACCAAAAGTTCATTAATATGCAACTTGCCTTTCAATTTTCCACAGATGAACCATTTTACCTAACATTTTGCCATTTTATTACGTAGATCACCACCACGTCAGCCACATTTATCAGATTTCTCACCATCACTCCCACTACTAAGCCTAACAATTGAGCTAAAGCCATGCATTTAGGTTTCTGCTTGTTTTTGCAGAGTTTTCTTCCTCCTCTTCTTCTTATTCCTTTCTTCCTCCTCATTTTCTTCCTCTTCATTTTTCTTCTTGTCATTAACCAGGATAGGAAATACAACACTATGATTATAAACCCCTTCAAATATCAAAGTTGTTATAAACCAAGTGCTATATGACATTTATGGCTAATGAGAGAAATTCTTCTTTGCTTACCTATGTTCTATCATCTTGTACCTCCACTACTTTTTTTTTTAAAAAAGGCTTTTTTGGTCAACATAAAGGGGAAAGAGAGACTAGAGAACCATGCATGTTTGTCTGTAGGGTTATTCTTATGCACTCAGCCTTACATTTTGCTTCCCAACACAGAGCAATGGCCAAGTCTCATGGAAACTCTCACCGTGGGTAAAAATGGAACATGGAGTAAGCATTACAGTTTCTCCCACAGTTGACTTAGTGGTGCCCGTAAGTGTCAGAAGGCATGTGATAACTGTCATGTGGCTATGAGACTTTAAATCCTTTCAATAACTAAAAATAAGTAGAGTAGACTGTATTCAATACTCATCTAGAAAACAGGTACCAACTAGAATTGGCTTGCTTCATGGATTGGCTTGAATGATAATCAGGAAAGTAATTCCTCCTATTTCCTATAATGTTTTATCACATGACCCCTATAAAGGAAACTGTTGAGAAAACAGTCCAAGGCAGAAAGGCAGACATTTTTGGGTGAATCACTCATCTGAAGAAAAGTCTTATAAAATAGCTCTATACAACAGAACCATCTATAGCAGGACACATCTGTATTATGACTAGTGAGACCAATGTTATTCTTGATCCCAACTTTGTACTAGGAGACCCAGAGAGAATTTATCACTAGAAAACACAGGAGAAAAAACAAACAAACAGAAAAAAAGGTTCAGAACATTAAAAGCCAAGGTCACTAGAGGAACCTTGTGTTCTGAGATATTATCTTATAATAAATCTCCATTCAGGCAATCTGTCTTTATTTCATGCAATTTGGAAGGTCCCAACTCACACAAAGAGTTAAGTATGTGCTTAATATGGACTAAACTGTCTCCCTTCAAAATTCAAATGTTGACCCCCTTGTGACTGTATTTGGTGAGAAGATAATTAAGGTTAAATAAAGTCACATAGATGAGGTCCTAATCTAATAAGGACTCGTGCCCTTATGGGAAGAGTCATCAGTTCTTCTCTCTTGTTCTCTCTTTCACTTTCTCTGTATCTGTGCATAGATGAAAGGCCAGGTGAGGACACAGTGAGAAGTTAGTCATCTACCTGCCAAGAAAGAGCGCCTTTACCAGAAACAAACCCTGGTAATACATAACTTTCTGTTAATGTCAGCTTGAGAAGACTAATACAGTATATATTTATGATAAGTGGATTGATATGAGTGTGAGTGCATGTGCATACTATGCCTACTGTTATTTTTTTTGTCTTAAGAACCTATTAACTAAATGTTCCACACTAGAATTTGTTACTGCCACTACACCCAGGGGACATTACACCTCCCAGCGCCACACAAAAGAATCAGGCTGGACATGGATTGAAGTACTAGCTTGAAAAAGGTAGGCTAACCAGAGGTGCAGGAGAGCCCTGAACCCCCTCTGTAATGGCTATTAAGGTTATACACAACAGGTGTGGAGAGTTAAAGTAATGACATAGGAGGGCTCCTTGCATAAGGATTGCCATGTACTCTTTCCTCACTTGTTCTTTCCCCACAACTCCCATGAAGGAGCACCAAGCATCAATGTTTAACACCTGCTTGCTACAATGAGGGACCGATCTTATCTCATTCTGGAAAACTGAGCTACTTGGGGATTGCCCCTAAGGCACAAAACATCTCTATGCTTGCCAGGAAACTGTCCTGTTCTCAGACTTTCCTTTTAATGTGAGAAGAATCAGTAACTATCCTTGCAAGTGTGGTATCCATTCCTCTACAAGAATTAGTGCTTTATTTCTTTTTGCTTTGACACTTTGCAGGAGTATAATGGCTTAAAGATCAAGAACGATAAATTAATAACCTTATAAAAACATAAACATTAGTATTTTAATAATCCTCATAGAAGTTAATGTAGAAAATTGAGACAATTACATAAAAAAATGGTCCTGATATTTATTAATACTCTTTTGTTCACTCACTGTTTCCCTTTTGAAAGCTTTTGTTTAAAACAATGTTTTTTAATAAGCCTTTTCTTATTTTAATAATAGGTATTAAGTTTGTAAAACAAATTTTGAGCATTGATCATATGTCACAGTTCTATGTGCTGAGGGACCATCAGTCAACATAATTCACACAAACCCATATCCTCATGAAGCTTGATAAAAGAAAGCAGGCAACAAATATTGCAAATATGCTAATTATCTAATATACCATGTAGTAACATGTACTATCCTGTTGAAAGGAGATTTTAGTGGGGGAAATTTCAACTTAACTAAAGGTGACGTTTGAATAAAAAGTTTGGAGGAAGTCTAAGGCCATTGTCTACACATCTCAGGGGAAGATCATTCCAGGCAGGGGAATGAGAAGAAGCAAGGTAACCACGGCCGGAGGAAAGTGATAGGGGCAGGAAGTGGGAGGTGGGGGCTGGGAAGGAAAAGGAGAAGTGGGAGATGAGATGAGATGAGAAAGGTAATCACTGGGGTCCTGGTTGATTGAATGATTTGTCCCTTGCCCTAGGAGGGATGGAAGTCACTGAAGCGTGTTGAGCAAGGTTGTGACATGGTCTCACTTATATTTTAACAAGACTGCTCTTTCTGCTGCATTGAAAAAACCAAGGGGAATAGACACCAGTTAGGAGATTACCTCCCAGGAAAAAGATGACAGTGACTTGACTCAGCAGCATTGTGGTGCAGGGATTGAGAAGTCCTTGGATTCTGGATATATTTATGAAATTGAGCCACTAACGTGTGCTGACATACTGGACATAGAGTGTAGCAGAGGTCAGAGAGTGAGCAGAGCAAGGTATTAAGGGTAACTCCAAGGTTTTTGGTCTGAACGAATACAAAGTGGACCTGTCATTAAGTGAGATAGGAATGAGATTAAATGTGTAGTTGGGAGGCTACACATATGTTGGAGGGAAGGGGGATTAGCAGGGTTTTTTGGCCATGTTAAGTGTAAAACATCTAATATTAATCTATGTGGAGATGTCAGGTGGGTAGTTCAATATTTTAGTCTGGAGTTTAGGGGATGCGACATAAATATTTTGAAGTTGTCAGTGTAGAAAAGATATTTAAAGCCTTGGCAAGAATGATACCAAAAGAAGAGTGTGTTGTTAGGTAAGAGGAATTGGAAATTCTGATTAGATGCAGCTATTTTTCAGAAGTTCTTGTCAATTATTTTATTTTGGTACTTTTTAATTCTGTTTATGTTGCATCCAAATGAACCTGTAGAATAATGCTGGACATTTACTTCCTTAATTAACAAAATAAGTCTTTCCTTGTTGCATCTGAAGTTTGCACTTTAGGGTTTAAGTTGATGTATGTCTTTCTTTGAGGATGTGGAAGATTTTTACATGTTCAAGTTTACTGATTTTATGAACTTTCTTTTCTTTTCTTTTTTTAATTTTTTTTTTCTGTGTTTGGCAGGGGCTGGGTTTGAACCCACCACCTCTGGCATATAGGACCTGCGCCCCACCCTTTTTAGCCACAAGCACTGCCTGAACTTTCTGAAGTATGTTTGTGTTTTACTGTTTCAGCCTTTATCATTCTAGATTATCAAGTCTATTGCTCAGATTTCTGAAAATCATTTTGTGGTAAGCCACAAGGATTGCAGTTTTCAAAACAAAACAAATAAATCCACTTTCAAGCAAAAAACGTGTGCTTTGTTGCATTATTATAAATCCAGCAACGCGATGCTTGTTCATAATAGGCACATTAACATCACTGTTAAATGAATAGAGTCAGATGTAAAAGGAGAGACACTCCATAAATGAAGGAATGGACAGCGCTGGTTGGAAATTGTTTTATATAATTACAATTAATTGGAAGAGAAAGCCTAAATTAGTCAAGACCTAATTTTAGTAGGTGTTTAAAGAAAATGACTTTTTTATTATTAGAGGTGTATAAAAATTTGTAATAATAGCACTGTAACTGCTTCTATTCAGGAGAATAATAATGTAGCCCTATGTCCTCTTACTAAAATATGTAGAGGTGAAGGCAGAAAGGCCATCTCCATAACCTTTTCATACAAGACTTTAGTCAAATGCTCATTTGTTAACAAAACCTACCTGAAGTCAAATTTAATGTTAGACACACCATCCTAGTAAATAATTGAAAATATTATTAAAATATTAATAATATTTATTAATATTAATAATTAATTATTATTTATTAATTGATTAATTTATCCTACAAATTTTATGGGTGTTTTGTGTGGGCTCAACGTTAGTTTAGATGCTAAGGATTTATTGTTGAATGAGATATACAAGCCTGTCTTCAAGAGACTTGCATCTTATTTGTCAATAAACAGAAACATATAAGTGAATAATTTCACATATGATGCATGTTAAAAAATCCAGGAAGTTGAAGAGATAAAGATACCTTAAGTAGGTGGTAGGCAATCTATTTTATACAGAGATCAGGGAAGACGCCTCCACAGATATCTGAACAATGATCCAAATGATGCAACATATTGTTACAGCGAGAGGGGACAGCAGGTTAGTAACTATTTAAGAGCTCATTCATTCATTTAATAAACATGCACATAATAATGTTGCTATATGCAACAATTAAAATAATAGAGTTCTAATTATAGATGATGTTCCAGGCCAGGGACAATATCCTCCAAAACTAAAGCTTTTTTTTTGCAGTTTTTGGCTGAGGACGGTTTTGAATTCACCACCTCGGGTACATGGGGCCAGCGCCCTACTCCTTTGAGCCACAGGCACTGCCCCTAAAGCTTTTTCATATTAAGTAGCAACTCCTAATTACCATAAATAGAAGAAGGTGTAAGGTGTGAGCTGCAGTTTTTCTTCATTAAGAATAACAGATCTCATGCTCTGTTGATGTATGTCTTTCTTTCAGGATGCAGAAGATTTTTACATGTTCATGTTTACTGATTTTATGAAATTTCTGAAGTATGTTTGTGTTTTACTGTTTCAGCCTTTATCATTCTAGACTATCAAGTCTATTGTTGAGATTTCTGAATATCATTTTGTGATATTCAGAAATATCTGAATATTTCTGAATACTAGCATAGCATAGCATAGCTAGGTCACTGCTCCTCTATCTCTACTCTTGCTTTCTTTGTTCCCTACTATTATTTTTCATTATTTAAGTGCATGATGCAGGAATCTGCACAGTCTTTGTGAGATCTTTTTAGTCTCTCTTTGTGAGATCTTTTTACTCCACTGCTAGGACATTGATGTCCCTTTGCCTTTCATTTTATTCTCTCTCTGTGTTGGTAAACTTTGAACTTCATGCCGATTCTGAACATTCAATACACTCCTGTGTATTCTCAGTTTCCTGAAAGAATGAAATTTACTAACTTTTCTTTCCCTCTATGTCATCTACTTCTACTTTTCTGTACTACATTTAAAAAGAATTTAAGAGTAGGGTGGTGCCTGTGGCTCAGTGAGTAGGATGCCAGCCCCATATACTGAGGGTGACAGGTTAGAACCCTACCCTGGCTAAACTGCAACAAAAAAAATAGCCAGGCATTGGGGTGGGCACCTGTAGTCCTAGCTGCTTAGGAGGCTGAGGCAAGAGAATTGCCTAAGCCCAAGAGCTGGAGGTTACTGTGAGATGTGATGCCATAGCACTCTATCGAGGGTGACAAAGTGAGACTTTGTTTCTAAAAAAAAAAAAAGAAAGAAAGAAAATTGAAGAGTAGTTTTAGGTTGCCAAAAAAGTTTTAATGATAGCAAAGAGAGTACTGACAGAGCACACACCAGATTCCCTTATTATTGCTATCTTAGGGTACTAATACGGTAGACTTGTAAAACTTAATGAACCAATATTTATATGTGATTAACTAAAGTCTATACTTTATTTAGTTTCCTTTAGTTTTTAACTAATGTTCTTTTTCTGTATATCACATTCCCCATCAGACCCTCTTCACTGTAATAATTTCTTAAAATTTCATTGTTTGTGATGATTTAAATAATTTTTAGAAGAACTAAAAAGCTATTTTGTAAAATATTGTCGAGTTTGTCTGATGATCTTTCTCATAATTAGACTGGGTTTATGGACTTGGGGAAGAAGAACCATAATTCTTATTGTTGTGCTCAGGAGTTCCACAAAGACCACACTGCCAAGCAAGCTGAATTCACAGTAGAGTCCCCTTGGCTGGTGACTGCCTCACACCCAACAACTTGAGTAGCCCTGAGTTGTCTGAGGTTCTGGTTTTTCTAAGGCAAAATTTTTCTGGGGAGTAAGGAAGCATTGCTACAGAAGTGAAAAAAAAAAAACAAAACAGCAGTTAAAGGGGTAGGGAAAATCATGAAGGTAGAGTGGTTAATCAGTTTACACAATGCTATGATCATGAAAGTGATTAGCAATTTTTTCTCCCTTACAAAACAGGTACAAAACACAATATTCTAAGGGAAATGTATACGTAAGGGTCATTAAGTGCATGATCACAAAAAGCAATAATCACCAGGGTCATAATCACAAGTGCAGTCAGTAACCTATATCACTAACAATTCCAGGTGAATGCATTCACAGTTACACAATAGGAGGGCAAAGAAGAGGAACCAGTTTTGAAGATAATGGAATGTAACAAAAAAGGAAATGGAGTCAAACTTGCTCTTTTAACATTTCAATATCATATACAGATGGCGTGAAGACCACCTTCAACTAACTACATCAAGGGTACATACTATCAACATGATATACTATTAATGTTAACCTTGATCATCTGGCTGAGGTAGTGTTTGTCAGGTTCTTCCTTTGTAAAGTTACTTTTCTTCCTTTTATATGCTACACCGTATTATTTGTAAGGAAGTTAGTGAATGAAGGTGTTAAGGAAATTTCACCTCAAAATCTGACTCTTTGGTACAAAGAATATTTTGAATTAAAGGCCATTCATGATCTGGAAGCATTGGAAGAGGGTTTTGCTCTATCTACATAAAACCTGAGTAACCTGATTGGGACTCAAAAGGGACTGCTGACTTCCTTTCCTACATGCTAACAGACCTGGCCCCGAATCATTAAAATACCTGTCTCTCAGGTTAATCTACAAGTCAATCTGTTCCCCCCTATCTACATATACTCCTAGCAACCACTTGCTGCACCTATACTTTCCACATTCCCCTCCTCCCTTCTAAAAGCCATGTATAAAGTTTTCTGACCATGCACATGGTATTTGGAAATAAACCTTTCTCTTATTAATCTACCATAATTATGAGTTGATCTTTCAGTGAACCAACTAAGGAAAAAGGATAGATTTTGCCATGATCCCCCTACATTTTCATGTTATATTTATATTCCACTTCCTTAAAGACAAAATATTTACTTAAATTATTCAAATCTCTCCACAGGACATTTGTATCACTCTATCTATCTATTCAATTGCCTGTTTATATCAGTTTGAGAGGATGGACATTTTATTTTATTTATTTTGTAGTTCAAATTATTGACAAAACTGAGAAAATTTTGCCCCCAAATATGGTTCCTTGGTATAAAAAATATTTTAATTAAAAAGGCCATTTTTGATCAGAAGGCACTGGCCTCTCTTCTATAAAGCCTGAATAACCTGATTTAGAATCAGAAAAGGGGCTACTGGACTCCTTATCACATAGAACTGGCCCTAAGGTCATTTGAAGCACCTGTCTCTCAGGTTAATCTACAGATCAATCTGTTTCTCACCAATCTACACACATCTTCCCTTAGCAACCACTTGCTGCATGTATACTTTCCACACTGTCCCACCTCCCTTTTAAAAGGCATCTTTAAAAGTCTCTGACCATCACTGAGGCTTTGGGTAATCATTCTTGTGATTTCCTCCATGCACATGTTATTTGAATAATAATGTTCTTGTGATTTCCTCCATGCACATGATATTCTCTTATTAATCTACCATAATTATGAGTTGATTTTTCAGCAAACCAACCAAAGGGGAAAAGACAGGTTTCCCCCGATCCCTACACATGACATGGGGATCAATATACATTACTCTAATAGATTACTGATGTTAGTTGTTTCTTAGTGAACACATTTGCTATGGTGCTAATAGTTGTTTTTAAGAAAAACTTTTTCTTCCCTCTTCCTTTATCCTTCCCTTCCTTTCAGTTAAAAAGCTGTTAATTTATGTAATTACTCTACCTTCAAGGAAGTGGATTGTAGAACTCTTTAAGTGTGGAATGTACATAGTAGATTATTTCTAAAATTATAATAGTGAAATAGGCAAAAGGACTAATAATTTTACAGTAGAGAAACCTGAAAAACACTATTTCTATCAGGTGATCAAGTTAACATCAACAGTGTTATGTTGATAGTATGTAAGTAAGTCATGTTGATAGTATCCCTTTGATATGATTTCATGATAATAGACTTTATTTCTGTAGTCTTTCTCCTCAAAAGCTACAACTCCAGCACAAATAAGAGAAACACCATATATGTCACAACTGACAAATAATCAACATGGTATCTGATTAGTACTCTTTAAAACTATCAGTGGCATGAAAAAGTAGTGACCCTATGTCACAAGAGGTTTAAAAATTCTACATTTTTGCTGGCCTACTTTATTTCTTTCCTTTCTCTCTTTCTTGCTCCCTTTTCTATCTCTTCTTTCCTTCCCTCCCTCTTTATCTTCTGCCTTTCTTTTAGAAATCAAATGCATCTAATTTCTGAACTTTTTTCAAGTGATTGTAGTGATATTTACAATATAATCTGAAATAAAATTATTTAAGCAAGAAAGTTCAAATTATGTTTATCAGCTTTAGTCATGGGGTCAAATGCAGGGCTCATGAAAATTTCCAAGGGAAGACTCCATCTAAGAGCTTTTAGGGTAGAGAAAAAAGAAATGACTTAATGTTTCTTGTCCAGGAAGACTAAAATTCTTTGATTATTAGGCAATAAATTTTATAATGACAAGTAAAGAAATACTGAAAAATAATTTATTTGAGGTTTATTTCTAATTGGACTATATTGCAGAATACTGAGTTTTCAAAAAGAATGGTTTCATGATATCTTTAGAGAACACATCTTGAGGTATATGATCCCAACAAACGAACTGCATTTTTAATAGATTGGAAAACCTAAAATTTTAGAGACACAGATTTATTCTCTCTATGGTCTAGTGGAAGTGACCTGGAACTGAATAGTCAAATTGACCTTATCCACTTTACATTACATATCATGTAAATTAAGTTGAATGTCTTTCTTTCAAAGTTACTGCCCTCCAGCTATTATAATGAAATGTACTCCACTCTACCTTTGATTTCTCCTTTCCTCTCACCTCTTAATATTCAGTTGGAAGTTCTATTTTCTCTCCTTTGAATGAAATGCTCTAATGGACCATTCTCAATATTTTTATTTACTCTGAAATAAGATACAAAAATAGCACAGTTTTGTTGGCACAAAATATCCTTATTTCAGAAATAGTGCAAATAGCCTTTACTTCTGTACTTGTCTCCATGTAAAACTTATTGAAAATCACTGTTTAGAGTAATTTTCCTAAAATACTGCTTTTACACCTGCTGGAAATTCAGTACTAAGTAGTGAAAATTATCTAAATTTCTCTATGGCAATTCCAGTCAATTCTCAAACTGCTTTCTTACATTTCCTTTACAGGTTTATGTTATCTTTCTCCACTATTTGTTGTCTAAATGTTAGTCAGAGTAGTCTATTTGTGGCCCATTATCCGCATTCCTATTTCTCATGTCCTTATCAAAAGTTTCCTTCACCACCCCACTTCTATCTCCCTATCAAAATTCTGCCAAACTTCAACTTAAAAACTTTTTTTTTCACTGTATTATATTGCCATAATCCAAAGAGAATTTCCATTCTTTAGTACCTATAAGAATTAGTATCTGCATTGTTCATTTCAGTCTTTGTTTGCTATTTTAGATGCTTAGTTATTTCTACATACAAATTGGAGGTACTAGGCAATATGGCTTTATACACATTTAACCTAGATGCACAAGAACTACATTTACTGACATTCCCCTTTCTGTATAATTCCACTCTAGAATTCATCACAAAAGTAAGGTGTGAGGTGTGTGAAATGTGGTGATAATGAGGAAGCAGCCATTTATGTGCCTTGGAGGTTACAGGAAGGTACACCAAATGTTGATTGACGTTCTTTCCCCGTTTACCTCCCCCATTGCTTCCACCTCTGCTATCTCCGAGACGGTAATAATAGGTAGTAGTAGCCCCTCTACTTCCTTCTCTTCCTCAGCTCACTCAACACAAAGATGGGGAAAATGAAGACTTTAGGACTATCCACTTCCATTTAATAAATAGTAAATTTATTTTCTCTTCTTTATGATTTTCTTATAAAGCATTTTCTTTTTCTACCTTACTTCATTATAAGACTACAGTGTAGCATATATATGTATAACATGCAAAATATGTGTTAATCATGTTGTCAGTAAGGCTCTGGTTAATGGCGACTATTACTATTTAAGAGTTAATGGAATCAAAAATTATACGTGAGTTTTTACTGTATATGGAGTTGGCACTTCTAACTAAGCAAAAGATTCAAAGATACAAATAGTTTGAAAGTGAAAGGATGAAAATATATATTTTATGCAAATAAAAAAAGAGAAGTGGATTGTTCATGGTAGTATCAACCAAAACACATTGTATGTCAGAAACTATTATGAAAGATAAAGAAAGCTATGATAGACTATACATATAATTTAAAAGTTAATTATTAAGGAAGGTATAGGATCATTATAACTCCCTGAAATCTCCAAGTCCTGAGTTCTGGCAATCCTCCTACCTCAGCCTCCTAAGTAGCTGGGACTACAGGTGTGTACCAATGCACCTGGCTAATTTTTCTATTTTGGGAGAGAAACAGGGTCTTTCTCTTGTTTAGGTTAGTATCGAGCTCCTGCCATCAAATAACAGAGTGATAACACTATCCAAGAATATCAGAATAAACATTCTTCTCAAGTGTACATGACCACTCTCTAACATAAATCATATATTGACTCACTAATAAATTCTGATTAATTTTTAAAGATTGAGATCATGCATGGCATCTTATATGAGCACAATGTAATAAAGCCACATATCAATACCAGAAAGAACACCAGAAAATTCAAAAACACATGTAGAATATATTTAAAAGCAAAACCTTAATAGCAATTGAGTTGGAGAAAAAATTAGACATGAAATTAGAAAATATTTTGAAATGAATAAAAATGATGAAATAACATACCACAGCTTTCAGGATGTAACAAAGTTAGTGCACAGAATGAAATATACAGCTATAAATGCCTACATTGATAAAAGAAGTCAGATCTAAAATCAATAGCTTACCTTCACATCCTGAGAAATTGAGGGGGGGAGCAAACTACACCTAAAGGAAATAGGAGGCAGTAAATAATAAAGATCGGAGTGAAAATAATTAAATAAAACATAGAAACATAATAGAAAGAATAAATAAAACTAAATGTTGATCCCTTTAAAAGTTTATTAAATTGACAAACCTTTACCTAGAATAACAAAGAAAAAAGAGAGACAACATTAGAAGTAAAAGTGTGAATATTATTGACCTTAAAAAGAAGAATTATAAAACAATATTATGAACAATTATATGCCAACAAGTTATATAACTTAAATAAAATGTACACATACCTAGACACACAAATTACTTACACTAACATAAGGAGAAATAGAAATTCTCAACGGATCTATAATAAGTAAATAGATTGAATCAATGATCAAGAACTTTTTAAAACAGAAAAGTCCAGGGTCAGACAGCTTCACTAGTAAATTTGATCAAACATTCCAAATATTTAAAGAAAAATGAACATCAATCCTTCTCAAAATATTTTAAAAGATAGAAGATGAGGGAATACTTTTTAATTCACACTGTTATCTTAGCATTGTCCTATGTCAAAGATAGATAAAGACATCACAAGAAAAGCATAGAGCGCTATTCTTTATGAATATAGATGTTAAAACCCCCAACAAAATACCATTAAACTGAATTCAACAGCATATTGAAGGATATGTATATCATGACCTAGTGGGGGATTTATTCCAAGAATCCAAAGTTCACTCAACATAAGAAAGTTACTGTACTGTATTAATAGAATGAATGAAAAAAAAAATGTGATCATCTTACTTGACAAGAAATAGGCATTTCCGAAAATTCAACAATCTTTCATAATAAAAAAATACTCAGAAAACTAGGACTAAAAGAAAATTTTCTTAATATGTTAAAGGACATTTTTTTTTCTTTTGTCTTTTTATTTCTAAAAACTGGAGGGTAAAGAGAGAAAAATTCCAGAGTATCTTGTGACAGATTCTAGGGCAAGCAGATTCTCTTTCTTTTGAGTTCACCTGTGTATTTAATTTATTCTTAAGTTGAATTCCAGTCAATTTGAAAACGTAGTAACTACTATTGAATATAGATATAGCAAGTGTGTCAACCATAGCAAAATAGTGTCAACCATTGATAAATTAATAAATGAGGAAAAGGCACAGAAGTATTTTAAATTAATTATGTAACTATTTTATCCTAAAGCAGGGACAGCCTGACTCCTCATCCTTAAGTTTGGGCTGTACATAGTGACTTTCTTCCACAGAGTAGAGTAGAAAGAAGAAAAAGAGTAGCTCTAAGTGGAGAAATGCTGCAAATATTCCTTCAGGCGGCTAATTCGGGCCAACATCAGTAGTAATAAACCAGGTTGATATGACATAATGTAACTGGCACTTCATCTTGGCAGCTTTCCTTCCAAAAGCTATAACTCCGCTGTAATCACGAGAAGAACTTCAGACATAGAGGGGCATCCTATAGTATGCCTAAGAAGTGTTCTTCAAAACCGTCAACATC
>NW_003852454.1:1703282-1705170 GCF_000181295.1 Otolemur garnettii
GAGCTCTCTTCACTATGTACTTAATTCCCCTGTAAATCTAAAACTTTTAGAAAAAGCATAGTCTATTAATAATACATATGCATAGACAAGTTGAACCATCTTTTTTGGAATTCAAGGTTAAAGAGCAGTTGCTTCAGGGAAAAGTGTAAGTTAATACACGGCACTGGTAGTGGAAATTCTTTTCTTCGAAGTCATTTGTCATTCTTAGAAAGTCGGGTGATATGCCTTAAATCAGCTCTTCCTCCAACTGGAACTAAAAAGACCCTCTGAGGGTATATATCCAAAAGAAAGGGACAAAAGGAGAGACATACAAGAGTGAAAGTCAGCCACCTTTATCACTTTTCCACCTTTTCTACGCGTTCCGCCTGTTCCCAATACATTGTTTTGCTAAAGGTAACTTGCTCCTTCATCATCTCCACCAGTGTGTTATATTTCCACTGTTGGTAATACCCTGCCTTGCTGAGGATATTTGGCCTGGATAACTGGGAGGGTCTAGTGCCTTGAGAGCTCAGTGAGGACAAGAGATTTTGCTGGCTCTAAACATAAGCTACTCCACTAAAGTGAAAATATAAATAAGATTTTCAAATAAGGTCTATGCAACTGTGTAGTCTCTTACAGTTTTTCTTAAACCAGATGATTTCTTTCGGATAGCACAAACACAGCACTGTGAAGCATTATATAAACCTAAATGACAACTCTCCAGGCTTAGTTTGTTTTTCTTTTACACTGTTATGCCCTGAAGACTTCCTTTATACTTCTCTGGGATTTTGTCATTTTATATTAATTTATAGTAAACAAAAACAACATTGTGGGTACTAACAGCATTTTTTTTTAATAAACAGAATGTCTTGTGTTTATTTTTTTTAATGTAGCTTAGGGATAGTAATTTTGTTGCCATGTTAGCTTCAGGAACATATTAAGTCAAAACTTGAAGGGTTCCTCTCAGGACCCATTCTTAAATTTGGGTGATCAAATAGAGCCAAAATCTGTAAAGCACTTTCCCATGATTTTGTCTCATTTGCCTTCAATTTACTTTCAGTGGTTTGGAGCTGCCTCTTTTCTTTCTTTAGTAAGTCTATTAACCAATATCTATTGACCAACCCATTCCTCCCCAGATTATATCATGTTTATTGCTAGATCAGTGACAAGACAGAACAAATTGGCTATCTTTAAAGGACTTTATGTTCTAGTGAGTTAACAGACAATAAACAGATAAATATATAAATATATAGTATGATATAGAAATGATACGTTATATTAAGAAAGAAAAATCCATTTAGAAGACAGACAAAAAGCAAAAGGTTTTATAGTTACATTGATAGTGACCTCTAAGGAGACGGCAATTGATTAAAGGTGTTCATGAGAAGAGGATGTAAGTCACACAAACACCTCAGTATCTTATGGGCGGAAAGAAACGTAATTAGGGCTCCAGAGGAGATCTTGGCTGATTTAAAAAACAAACAAAACAAAACAAAAAGGATTTTTAAACAAATGAAGTTGCAGAGGTGGTGCCATGGGCCAGATCATAGAGGACATAAAACAATATTATAATGGTCTTGAATATTTGGATACTTTGCTCAATAATTATGTGATTTGTTTTAACTCTTTGAATCTCAGTTTCCTCATTTGTGAAATCAACTAAACTTTTGCGTTTATTGTTAAACATTAATGCTAGAGGTGAAATGAAGCCTGGGTACAGGTTATATTTCATTCCTTGATACGAGTGATGCCTAAATAGATCTCTTACACTTATGATTTATGCACCTTTATGAATATTATTCTTCAATAAATAACAAAAATATGCACCCAGTTAGCAGTGTTATTGTAAAAATAAACAGGATAGTTTGTGTGTATATACACAGTATACATATAAGCAACAAAGTATCTG
>NW_003852454.1:1705919-1706832 GCF_000181295.1 Otolemur garnettii
GTTTGGCATTTCTCTCTTTTTTAAATTTCCTCAATGTTCTTGAACTTATTGTGGCCATTTTTTTTTCTTGCTTTTGTAATAATGCTCTGATTGTTTTTATCTTGATTCTTCTATCATTCCAGGGGGATTTGAAGACGTCTCCATTTTTTTCCTTCTTCCTTCGCTCCTTCCCTCCCTCAGTCTCTGGCTGCCTTCCTTCCCCTCTCCTCCCCACCCCCTGCCATCTCCATTTCTCTCTCTTTCCAGCTCTATTCCATTCTTTTTTCTTTAAAGTTTAAGTTTTTTATTTGGCTAGATCTTCATATAGTTTATATGTTTGATATGCAGTAGAACCTCTGTAAATTGACCACCCAAGAGACTATGACAAACTAGTCAACATACGGAGGTGGTTAACACAAGGAACTAGGCCTATTGCACTGATATACTCGGTGCATTTCTAGTCTATGAAAATTAGGTTAACTTAGAGAGGTAGCCAACCACGGAGGCTCTGCTGTATTTGTTTTGAGTACCAAAGCAAACATTCTCACCAATAATGGAAAACTAAAAAGCATGATTTAGTTTTGCAATGACAAGTACAGAATGCCTACAGCTTGCCTGAAACCTTTTAGAAAATTTCTTACTTGTAAACACTCTCACCTTAAGAAATCAGCTAATCCCTGAAGACTCTCCTTCTTATGTTACTTACTTGAATTAATTCTGAGGTCAGTCAGTAAGCAAGAAAAATTGTATACTCAATTCCTCCAACCAACTTGACACCGTTTCAGAATTACGCAGTGTTTTTCATTGTTACAGGAACCAAATAAAACCTTAGTGTGATTGTAACATAGCAACATACTTTATTTGGGAAAGGAGAATTTTACAATTTGGTGGCAGCATTGAGAGTCAGCATTAACTCTTTTTTTTATTATTTATT
>NW_003852454.1:1721837-1722779 GCF_000181295.1 Otolemur garnettii
TTCTCACAGAGTGATGCGAACAGGGCCAGATGATCTCTGCAGACACAGTGGGTTGCATTACAGAAAAAGAACCATGAATTTTCAAAACTCTAGTTTTTGACAATGGCCAGTAAGCATTATCTGGTCTTGAGGGAAATGTCATTGTAACATTGCTTACAGTCAGTAACCATCCCTGACTTTGGCTAAAGAGACATTTCAATCTTCCAAAGCTGTTCACTATATAAATGTCTTTGCTAAGATAGTCCAAAACAAAACAAGTTGGTGCATCTACCAGTGAGACAAACAGAAATGTGGAAAACCCATGGAGAATTGTCTCTCTACAATTCTGTTTTTATCCTCATCCTTGGCCTCATCTAGGGTAGGCAGGAAACACAGAACACGAAGGGGTGGAGATTTTGTTTAGTTGTTTCCTGTTTGTAAAAGGTCTAAGTCCTGAGGATCCTTATACATACAATTAAAACCAGTGTTAGTGTGAGGTCACGTGCATTTGGCAGATAGATTCTTTAAAACTTAAGTTTCTTAAACTTCATTTCTCCCTCATTTGGTCCTGTGCAGTTCGATGTCTCATTATCATATGCAGAGATCTTTTCTAGACACCTCTCTTACCTGGATTTAGTGGAATATTTAGGAATATTTAGGAATATTCTGCATCTATCAGTTTGGTGAAAGAGAAAAAGTCTCAACTCTGAAAAAGATTATTCTATATTAAGATTCCCTCAGCATTTCAACCCATTCAGAGACTTTAATCACGAGTGTCTGGTTATACCCCAGATTATACCCTCCATGCATCTGTGCCACTATGCCAAGCCCTAATTGACCTTTCTTGCTTACAATATTTCTTAATTTCATAGTTTTCTGCTTAACGTTGAGAAGGTGCCCTACTTTGGGGCACCTTCAAGTCCCTAACTTCCCAAACTCTTCTATTTAATTCTTGCATTCAAA
>NW_003852454.1:1723749-1724652 GCF_000181295.1 Otolemur garnettii
CCAGGAATATTGCTAAACATCCTACAATGCGCAGGACCGTACTCTCCTCATCCTGCCTACAAAAGTTACTTAGCCCAAGATTTTTATAGTGCTGAGATTGAAAAATCCTACCATAGAGAAACACATCCATCTGCTTGGGAATATACATTCAAGAACATAAATCCCTTTGTTGTTAATAAATAGCAATGAAAAAAACTGGGTACAATTTAAAAAACAGTTAATAGTAAAATAAATAAATAAAAATACACTAAAAAATAAACCAAAAATATGTAAAGTAACACAATGAGTATAACAAAATATTGAGCAAAGGAAGTAACGTACAAATGAATATGTATGCTGTGTTCCATTTATATATAGTTCAAAAGCAAGCAAAGTAAACCATTCATTTTAGAAATCCATCAACAGATGGTAAAATTAGAAAGAAAAGATAGTAAATAATTATCATGAAAGTGGAGAAGCTTCCTCTGAGTGGGGAAGGTGAAGGATGTGATATAGAGGAGTATATGTATGGTGGAGCATATTTCCAAAGTTCCAGAATGTTCTGTGTTTTCACGGGGAACATAGTTATATGAGTATTCGCTTCACCATGAAGGAGGAGGAGAGGCAGGAGTTCAAATATAGTACATCCACTGACCCATGCCCTTTCACAATGGCAGCCCGGGTCTGAGAACACATGTATTTTTGGGGGTCTGTTTCTTATCTGATCAGACTGAATATTCAGCTGAATGCTGCTGCTGGAATATCAGTACTTTTTCCCACAGATGCCAAAGGGAACATGAAAGTGTGCATCGCACCCAAGGCCCAAGCAGATGCTTAAATAGAGAATGAATAATGAGACAGAGGTTTGAGAAGGGAGAGAGACAAGCTACAGTGCAAGGAGCTGATAACAGGGAGCTTAGGAGC
>NW_003852454.1:1725061-1725453 GCF_000181295.1 Otolemur garnettii
TATTAATGCTGGTGTTAATAGTCATTATACCTGATGGTGCTTACTGATGTGTCCTCTGCAAATGTCACTACGTACTTTAACTATCTGACCTCGTGCACTATTTATTTTATCCTTATCTATTCCTTGATATTTTTCTTTTGCTCTACATAGTATTTAAGTAGTGGCAGGGGAAATAAGGGAGAAATTACACTTTTAGAGAACACATTAAAAATAACTAATTATATAAAGATACTTTGGTTGATAAAACTGAACAATAAGAAAATAAGCAACTTGACTAAAAATTGGGCCAAAAACTTAAATAACCACTTCACCAAAGAAGATATAAAGATGGCAAATATGCATATGAAAAAGTGTTCATTAGAGAAATGGAAATTAAAACAAAGGTGAAATAC
>NW_003852454.1:1726120-1731595 GCF_000181295.1 Otolemur garnettii
GACGTGTCAACCTAGGTTCATCTAGTTTCACAAATGTACCACTCTGGATGCAGGATGCCAGTCGTGGGGAAGCTCGTGTGTACGTGTTTGGGAACAAGTGCTGTATATGAACTCTCTACTTGTCATTCAGTTTTGCTAAAACTACTCTATAAAATAAAGTTTATTAATTTGAAAAAAAAATACTTGAGCTGATTTGAATTAAAAAAAAAGTTTAAAAGTCTAAGTCATGAAAGATTGTTTTCTACCATGATTAGTTGAGTATCTGCATTAATTCTCCTGGCATGATAGAGAGGATAAACTGTTCTGGTGAAGAATTGCACAGTTAATCATAGGGAAATGAGGCAAACAGAAAGTTAATCTAACATTACATTATTCAAAATGCTTCCTAGTCCATAAAAGCAGCTGAAGAATGCTGCACTGACTCCATCTCACTTCATCCCTCTTGCTTCTATAAAGAGAGAAGTGAATAATTAAGTCCAACTGTGTTTCCAGAATCACGTGACTATATGAGACCTTCATGTCATCTCTTTTCCTGATAACTTCGTGAACCGTTATCGGATTAATTGGGCTCTCACCCCACTCTAATGAGTCATCTGTATGTAATTTGCTGTAAGGTAGCTGTGACTAAGTCAGACTGTTGGGGTTGCTTCTGAGCCAAGTTTTGACAGAAATTTTGATTTCTCTCTCTCTCCCCACTATGTGTTTTAAATTGTTCAAAATGTGACCATGAAATGGGAAGAAGCTACACTGGACTCCACTGCAAAAAGAAAAACATGGGAAGGAAGATAGGCTATTGTGCCTGTCTGCTCTCCAAGGTGCCTGGTGTCCGTCCCAGCTGTAGATTTGCTGCTTCCATTCCAAACACCCACCTTCTTTGTCCCACGTTGTGATACTGAGCTGAATCCTGGAGACTTGTCTCCTTTGCAAGTGTCTCCATGGTAGGTTTTGTCAGCAGAGAGAACTGGAGGGCCCCTGCCCGATGGAAAGGTTTCCTGCTTCCAGTGTGCTGTTTTTGAGGGTATAACAGACAGCATTTCAGCACACGGGGGTCTAATCGCACTCCCATTAGGTACCTTCACGGACCGGCCATGGTCCTCACCGTCCAACAAGATCATCCCACAGGCAGCCCACTCCTGAGCTCTGGCCTGCTCTTTCTGGCCAACTGTTTTTATTTTTTAAGTTACTATAATACTGGTGTTTCTTGAGGTACTCACACTTTCCCCAAAGTGCATTCCATTGCATACCATTCAAGTGCAAACACTGAATTTAAGAAGAGGGCAGGGAGATATTCCTCCCTTGTTCATATATTTTTTTAAGCTTTAGAAATAGTAGCCCTTGATTTATACATTTGCTACTTCTCTGCATCTTATCGTTTTCTTTTAACCTTCATCTATCCAGTTGCCAATTCTGTGTGCAATTTTTTTCCTCTTCAAATTCCCAGTATGGTTTATATCTTTTGACTGAACTTTGACTGATTAACACATTAATTATGTATAAGTAACTACCTAAAAGCTTAGCAATAGATAATCTGAACATGGTGGTATGAAACATTACTTTCATTAGTGGAGACTTGGATAAGAACTTTATTAATTCTTGGTAACCATACGTATGTAAATTAAGCTTTTTGTCTTCAATGAGGGCTAATAAAAATTCAGTACGCCTGAGGGGATATATTCCCACTGTTGAAGGTGTATGTGTTAATAACATGTGTTTGTATGTACATGCATGCATTTCTATTATATGATCTTTGAGATAAACTCCATAGTGTTTTAATTTCTTAAAACTTTTATATATCCTATTACATTAATACTTTCCTGCATAATTCTGTCTTCTCTATCACTACCATGAGGAAAAAGAAATGATATTGAATTTTTTCAGACCCTATTAGATATACGCATTGTTTTTATAATTGTTCATTTAATTGTCTCATTTTTTACTAAAATTAAAATTGCATCATATTTCACATATGAAAGATAAGCAATAAGATTTTTTTGTTGTTATTTCAGGTTAATATGAGGACACATACTATTAGGCTGCATTGTTTGCTTTTGTAAGGTAAAGTCTGAGCTGCAGGTGAGTCCTTCACCCAGGAAGCCTGCCATACCCCCCTGCATTGTACCCGTTACGGGGGAACTCACCAAAACTCCTCTCCCCCCTCCTGGAATTTAATTGTTTTTCTCTCAGTTGGGCCTGCAATTGTTGATCTACTAGTTTCAACAGAGTATTGAGTACCTGGGATACTTGATTTTTTATTCTTGAGGTACTTTTCTTAGAAGAATGTTTTCCAAATCCATCTAAGCAACTAAAAATGATGCCAAGTCTCCAGCTTTTCTATGACTGAATAGTATTCCATGATAGACATAAACCACAATTATTAATCCATTCATGGATAGAGTGACCAGATTTTAACATCAGTAAGACAGGACAACATGGTGGGGGCAGGGATGGGGCAGGGCAGGGCCTGACAGCAATGCAAACTTTGATAAGCAGTTCTCCATAATCACTTCTCAACAATTATTTGTTATTATTACAGTTTAACATTATAAAATTAACAAAAATAACATAAAGCTCATATTCTGGCGAAATAGCCACATGGCAGCTGAAAACTGTATATTCCCTTCCTGTTCTCCCACCCGTTTGTGCATTCTTTCTAAAAATTGGGACTTTGTTAAAACACCATGGGATGTGGGACAAATTGTTGAAAAGCAGGACTGTCCCGCCAAAAGCGGGACGTCTGGTCGCCATAGTCATGGATTGATGGACCTTTGGGTTGTTCTATGTCTTTGCAACTGTGAATCGAGATACTATAAATATTCAAGTGCAAATGTCCTTATGATAAAATTATTTGTTTTTCTTCTGGGTAGATACCCAGCAATGGGATTGCAGGATCAAATGGAAAGTCAACTTTTAGCTCTCTGAGGATTCTCTATGCTTTTTTCTAAAAGGGCAGTATTAGTTTGCAATCACACCAACAGTGTGTAAGTGTTCTCCTCTCTGCACCCGTGCCAGAATCCGCAGTGTTGGGACCTTGTGACTGTGGGCTATTGTCACTGGGATTAGGTGATATCTCAAAGTGGTTTTGATTTGCATTTCTCTGATGATTAGGGATGATGAGCATTGTTTTTCTTTTCTTTTTTTTTTGCAGTTTTTGGCCGGGGCCAGGTTTGAACCTGCCACCTCTGGTATATGGGGCCAGCACGCTACTGCTTTGAGCCACAGGCACCCCCTTTTCTTTTTTTCTTTTCTTTTTTTTTTTTTTGCCGTTTGTCCTTCTGGGAAAAGATTCTGCTCCATTCTCTTCCCTGTGCCTAAGGGGTTACTTGCTGTATTCTTGTTGATTGACTTGAGGACTTTGTATCTTCTGATTATCTGCCCTTTGTCAGATTTGTAACATGGAAATAGCTTTCCCATTCTAAAGGTTGTCTGTTTGCTTTGTTGATTGTATCCTTAGCTGTGCAGAAGATTTTTAACTCAGGCAGTAAGAATTTGACAAGAAACGCATGTCTGGCAGATGGGATAAAGTGTAGAGCTCTCAGTATATTCGCTGCTGCTTTATGTATTTAAACAAATTAGATATATTGCCCCATGGTAAAATCACTGAATAGTGGTTAGAAAGATTTTAGTGTACGAGTATATGTTGTCTGGGGGAAAATAACCTTTTTCAAATGTTTGTTTTATTTACCAGAGTGAAGAACACCTCCTTCCTTCCTGCTGAATGGTTTATCCCACTTGACACAGCACTGTCACAAGGATACCTTGAAAACACCTCAAAATGCAAATAACCTGAATTTCCTCTTATTATCTGATGTACACTATTCCATTATTTTGACCTTCTTAAATCGTTTAACGTGTGTTCTCTGATTTTACTCCAATTTAAGTCAGTAATATCTGTGTTACTGTTCTCACTCTCAGTGACGGAACATTTTAAGACAATAATATGTAATGGAACAAACGTAGTTTTCCAGCTTTGTGTTCTGATGCAGGCCCATATCCTGACCATCTCTTTATTAGTACATCATCTTGGACAGGTCACTTAAATGCTCTGAGTTTTTCTTTGAATAATGATAATAATACAGTTAATATGAAATTTAAACTTCATATTAATATATAAGTCAGAAATCTGCCAAGGTAATACTGTGCAACAAACAACTCCACAATCTCCCTAATCATTTATTTATTGGTCCAAGTTCTGCAGTTTGCTTGGGCAGCTATATTTAGGATGTGGTTCAGATTCAAGTTTGTGTTCTGTCTTTTACTCTGGAAAAGGCAGCTATCTAGGCATAATCTTATTATAGTAGAAGACCTATAAGCAGGAGGCCATAATAAGCCAAACTTTAGCTATACCTGTCTATATATTATAGAATATATACGCAATAATTTCTAGAGATAGGGTCTCATTCTGTTGCCCAGCCTGGTGTACGGTAGAACAATGACAGATTTTCTCTTTCTCAAACTCCAGAGCTCAAGTGATCCTCTTGCCTCAGCTGCCAGAGTAGCTGAGACTACAGGGCCGTGCCACCACACCTAGATAATTATCCATGCTACCACACCTGGATAATTTTTTTAAAAGTTTTTTGTAGAAATAGTGTCCTGCTTTATTGCCAAGGCTGGTGTCAAACTTCTGGCCTTGAGTGATCCTCCCTTCTTGGCCTCACAAAGAGGATTACACGCATGAGTCATCATACCCAGCCTGGCTAAACCCCTTTACAGACTTTGCTTATATTATATCCACTAATATTCCATTGACCAACACAGCTATATGATTATGCCAAAGTCAATAGAACAATGGTATACACATTAGTATTCAAGGAAGAATACACATAGTATTCAAGGAAACAACTGCCAAGAAACACAGCAAAGTGTGTAGACACAATAACCTGTTACAGGGAAGAAGTGAAGATTCGGAAACTATAATCCTCTCTACCACTGATTTCCCTCTTTTCCCCAAACATATACCTCCTTCCCACATGCGGAATCCTCACCTCAAACAAGACAGGACACAAGTGCTGCCCCCAACTGCATGAATCTCAAGATTTAGAGCCTCACATTTTGCATTACTAGATATTTGTTTTGGAAACGGAATTGTCTACCCCCCACACCCCAGGCAAACCACAGATAGGGTATCTACAAAGACAATCCCATTTGGAAAGTGACAAGCAGTTGCATAGAGGGCTGATTCATAACAATTATGAAATCTTCCTGGCCAAATATTCTTAGGTCCACCTACTCTGTTTAAGAAAATGTTTGATGTGTGCCAAGTAAATATAGAGATTCTAAGACTTTCATGGATAGGGTAGTGGATGTGAAATAGAATGTTACAGAAAAATAGGCTTTGAACTACATGCCACATATCCCTAGCAGAGATTAATATTTCTTGATTAAGCTTCTATTTTACTTCTCATGAATAGGTCCAAATCTATTCTTTCTTACAACTCTTGACTCTGCCCTGTAGGATCGCACTTGCACTATGATGCA
>NW_003852454.1:1732059-1745925 GCF_000181295.1 Otolemur garnettii
TGACAGACATTTTTATCTCACTAGAAGAATATAAAATAAAAATTTAACAAGGTTTGATTTTGCAGAGAGTAACTACTAGTACTTTTTAATAAATTTCATATAAAATTCTTTGAAGTTTTACAGACTGAAAATGTTACTTAAAAATGAAAGGAAAAAAGTCAAAAAGAAAATCACTATGCCTATGAAGATTTAAGCTTTTCTTAAGGTTTAAGAAAATATTTGGTGTGTGCCAAGTCAATACAGAGATTCTAAGATTTTCAGGGATAGGGTAGTGGATGTGAAATGGAATGTTACAGAGAAAATAGGCTTTGAACTGTATGCCACATATCCCTAGAAGAGATTCTACTGACCATTCTATTCTGGGGACCTCTGTAAACTAAGCAGTTTATCACAGTAATTGGTGGGATATATGTGAATTTGGTTAGAATGTGCTCGAGTGCCAGTTCTAACATTAACTAGTCCCCATAACCTGAGGCAGCTTATTCTCACTTTTGCATCTCAATCTACTCATTAGTGAATATGATTGATGATAATAATAACTGTATTTTATTTAGAATTTCTAAGAACTAAATGAAACCTAATTTCTAAAAACTAAATGCTTTTGGAATGTTGCTTGATAAACAGTCATAAATGCATGCTAAGTGATATTATTGTAACTGGTAAAATTTAGGGAAACCTTGGTCATGGCAAAAAGAGACTGCCTTTTTAAGATCAACACTCATATGACAGGGTGATTGAAAAAGGTTTGTAGAACCTTACTGCATTCCTGACAGTGCTTTGAAATATTTCATGTGCAGTTCTTTCCTACTAAGAAGGATCTTTCTACTTAGAACATCAAGAAAACAGCAGCTGAGACTGGTTGATAGGTCAAACATTTTCTTGTCTTTCTATGGAAATTCAATCAAAGCATTTGGTCTCAATAGATTTGAAGAAAAATGTGAAACGTTTGGCTTACTAACCATAACCAACAAAATTTTTCCTCCCTGAATCTTGAGCTTGTTCTGTCAAGATGACTAGATGAATTTACTCAGAAGAATCAGCATGTGGGAGCCATTCTATTCTCTAATCCTAATATTCATTTGGAGAAAGGATTCACACTTTCACATATGTTGATGGAACATCATCCTGGTTCCTGTCATCTAATACCAAGTGAAGACAGGCTCTATAAAATTACTGCCCTTGTAATCTCTTTCTCTTCCTCCTCTTCTCAAATATATGCTTTAACAGAACTGCAGACTACACTCTTTGCTTGTATAATAATTACATTTTTGGTCAATCACTTTGCAGTGGCTTGCCTTGTGTCATACAGAAACTTGCTTATTGTACTCATATAAAAATAATATTTTAAATATGAGTAAGATACACATGTCAATAAGCAACTTCTTCCCAAATTCTCTGTCAAAAAAAAAACAAAACAAACAAAGAAAACAAACATGGACTTGGTAAGGAGACTTCATACAAGAGGCTTATCGTAATGGAGGGGACTTCCTCTGACTACAAGATCTGCAAGCATCTCAAAGCTTAGGCAAAAATAGTTTTCATTTATACAGAGAAGCAAATAAGAGTAGAAAACCTGGGTGTGTGGAAAAGAGACAGAAGACAGTGTTTTACTCTGAGCCTAACCTATTCTCAGGAAGAGCAGTTAGGGAAAGTTTGCATGCTGGCTTAGGTGACTTAGACCAAAGTTTAAGGAAAAAGTTCAAGAGAATCTTAATCCAAGCTTGTATAAAAGCTGGGAAAATAAGCAAAAGTGAGAAAAGCAAAGACCATTTATTACAGGCCTTCTATAGGAAAATCAGCCAATGTCACTTCAGAGTCTCTGAGGCAGGCAGAGACTCTGAGAAAGCTTTATATATAGTGGGGGAAAAAAAAAAAAAGGCAAGGCTTCAAGTGTGCGGTGACAGGGACGCTTGGCCTGGGAAGGCTCTAGGAAGGCCAATGAGAAGCCAGGCATCCTATCTGGGGGTTAGGGGCATATATTTGGCTTTCTCTTACTTGTCCTAAATTGACAGTAGTGACAATAATTAGGGAAGCTGTCAGTTTTTAATCAAATCCTGGCCATTCTGAGTGAGCCATTATAAAAGTTTTTGTTTAATTTGCTGGATTGTGACTAGAGAGAGTAATTTGATTGCTTGAAAGTTTGAGGCAGGCTGGCGTCATGAATTATTGTTGTTGTAAGGGGCTGCTTTCTTAGGTAGGTTGGTGTAAGGTTTGCAGCAACAATTTTAATATGTGGTCCAGTCATTTTCCATTTGTCCATTCATACTATGAAATAATGCTGTTCTGATGAATGGGTGGGGAGAAGACCATATAACTAATCATGTAGTAGGTGAAAGTGGGAATTTGGAGGATCGGTGTCTGGCCATGTCACAGGAAAATATGGAAGGGTGGTATTTGTGAATCTCATCCAAGTCATATGGTGCGGGATACTTTTTCACAGCAAGCCATTTCCTGTAACCTATGTGAGTTGGAGGGATTTCTTAAGCTTTGTTGTTTTCCAGGATCCCAGGACATGGGGAAATTTCAACATTGAAAACTCTGATCATTATTTACACAGGTATATTCAAATGTACATGGACAGATTTCTAAGTGTTAATTATGGACACAAGCACCTTAATGTGATGATTATATGTGTATATATAATAGGGATAAATCATATATCTCAGATCTTCAGAATAAGTTCTATGAGGTGTTCATCTCCATAGATTTATATTGTGTATATATGTATATTTTTAAAAAATATATAAAATATGATATCTACATAATATGTAAAATATAATATGTATATTTATATTATAAATACTTTTAAGTTATCTTAGGAAGATAGAAAAATCAAGAAGGTACCAAGATACCCATATACACCCTGTTCTGACATATACATAGCCTAGCAGACCCCAAATTTTTGGTTCCAGGGACCAATTTCATGGAAGACAATATTTCAATGGATGCAGGGGTAGATAGAGAGAACTCAGGAGGCAATGTGGGTGATGAGGAGTGGCTGGCAGCCATGATGAAGCTGCTTCTCTGGATCACCTACAGCCCGCCTCCTACTGTGCAGCTGGGTTCCTAAGTTTCATGGAAGACAGTTTTTCCATGGACCAGGGGGTTGAATGGAGGGAGGTGGAGCTCTGAAGCCCATGTCCTAACAGGCCTCAGATGGGTACCACAGCCTGGGGGATAGAGGACCACAGGTATAGCCTACTTCATAATCAATACCTCCAACCAGAGTGGTGTATTTGTTAAAAATTTATGAATCTACACTGACATACCATTATTACTCAAACCATAGTTTAGATTAGGGTTCCCTGTTGGTTTGAGCATATGTAGGATGATACGTATCCACCATTATAATAACACACAGAACAGTTGTACTACCTTAAAATTCCTCTGCACTCTGCTCACTTATCCCTCCCTCCCCATAGCCCATAACAACCATTGATCTTTTTACTCTCTCCACAGTTCTTCCACTTCCAGAATGTCACATATTTGAAATTATATCATACATAGCCTTCTCAGACTCTTTTCACTTCATACACATTCAAGCTTTCTTCATGTCTTTTGATGGCTTGATAGCTCATTTCTTCTTAGGGCTAAACAATGTTCCATGTTATTCTGGATGTGCCACAGTTTATGTGTTCAGTTTATTCAGGGGCATCTTGGTTGCTTCCAAGTTCTTTAAATTATGAATAAATTACAAATAAAGTTTCTATAAACATCCATGTGCAGGTTTTCCTGTAAACCTAAGTTTTCAGTTCATCTGGGTATATACCAAGTTGTGGGGTTGATGGATCATGGAGTAGGAAGATGGCTAATTTTGTAAGAAACTGCCAAACTGTCTTTTGAAGTGGCTGTACCATTTTTCATTCTCATTGGCAGAGGATGACAGTTCCTGCTGCTCTACTTCTTCACCAGTATTTGGTGTTGACAGAGTCATGGATTTTGGTCATTCTTATAGGTATGTAGAGGTATCTTATAAATACTGTTGATTTAATTTGCATTTCTTTCATGTGGAGCATCATTTTATGTGCTTATTTCCATCTCTTTATCTTCTTTGGTGTATAAAGGTCTTAGGTGTATTTTTAAGTCAGTTTATTCTCTCATGGTTAAGAGTTCTTTGTACACGTGGGGTAATGATCTGGGTAACAGCTCTTCTTTGTAGGTCTGGTTAAGTTTGGCTGTGAATCTCTTTCCAGGGCTTTTTCTTTGTTGGACGAGATTTTTTATGACTGTTTCCATCTCACTGCTTGTTATTGCTCTGTTCAGGAATTGTTTCTTCCTGACCGAGTCTTTGGAAGTTGTTTGTTTTCAGGAATTTGCCCATTTTCTCTACATTTTGAGTTTATATGCATAGAGAATTTCATAGTATTCACAGGTGACATTTTGTATTTCTATGGTATCATTTGTATTATCTCCTTTTTTTATTTCTGATTGAGATTATTTGGGTCTTTTCTCTTCCTGGTTAATTTAGCACAGCAGATCTCTCCATTGTGGGGCAAATTTTGCTCTTCTTTCCCTTTGCCTGCCCTGTGATCTTCCTCTGATGTCCAGCAGCAGACAGGTGCTCAAACTAGCTCAGCTTCCCATAATGGTGCTGTGGGCTGGGAGCTGCCCTGTCACGTGTCTTACTCTGTACTGACAGCACAGCCTTGTGGGGTGGGGGGAGGCACCCCACGAATGTGCTGTGGCTGGGATCACCATGCATCCTTTTCAGTTCTCCTGTGTGGACTCCCTCATTAGTTCATAAACCTTCCTTTTGTGCTCCTGAGAAAGAGAATAGACTCCTGGAGGTACAGGATGTGGCTTGCAGTCCTTTCTCTGAGTCCCCAAAGATCAATCCCTGACTGTGCCAGGGAGAAGCATGTTAGTCCCAAGTTGCCTGTGGGGTGCCCAAGCAGGTTCAGTGTCCCTCTGCCTTGGCTGTGCCCTGCACTGATAGAGAAGCCAGGCAAGTAGCACAGAGAGGGCCAGTGAGCAGGAAGCTTACAGTCTGAGCTTCCATTAGTTCTCTGTAGATCTTTAGGAGAATAGGTTAGAGGCCCACTCTTTGTGGAGTGTGGGCCCAGTGTGGAGTATTTACCAACACGGGGGAAGCAGTAGCTCCTGGGAGCCTTGGTTCAATTGCTTTCTTGGTATTCACAATCATCAGAGGGGAAGGAGAGGAAAAGAGCCTGGATGGAGAAAAGCTAGCACTCCAGTCATCTCTGCTGTGCTGTCTGAAGGCAGAGCCTACCCAGGATGTGCAGGCTTTGGGGTTTTGTAGGAACTCATCGGTCCACTGTGGCTCCCAACAGTCTAAGCTGGATTTTGGAAATATTTGTGTGCAGAAATGAGCAAGATAAAACAAAAGGGGCTAAAATCCCCTCAGGAGGAATAAGGCACACTATACATGGAGAACCAACATGACATCTTCCATCTTGGCTCAGGTCTGTGGTCATGGGACGTGCTCTTGGTTGTTGGCAGGATGGTGCTTTGTCTCAAGAAGATCCCAATTCCCTGGCAAGTGGGAGTTTGGGGCTCATGAAAGTACAAAGCCTCTAAAGCAGCTCAGGAGCCTGCTGACTGCCAGAGACACGGTGGTGGTAGGGGACAAGTCAGTTTACATTTTCTTTTTGCTGACTCCGAGCCTCTCAGGGTTGATCTCTGCTGATACATTGCTCCTTTATGTTTTTTGCAACTTCTTCCATAGAATCTCTTGTAGGTTGTGGTGCTTTCCCCTTGGAATTACACCCAATCTATGATTGTTTCTTTTTTTCTTTTTAACCTAAGATTTTCTTTCTTTTTGAGATGATCTGGCAACTGGTGTCTCTGGTCATCCATTTGTCATGGTCTCATTTCTCTGTGTGTATATAGACAGTGCTGTAATCTCCTATGTACTGGTTTTACTGTAGCCCATGAATTTTAATAACTTGTGTTTTATTCTCATTTAGTTCAAAATATTTTTAAGTTTACGTTGAGATTTCTTATTTAATCAATGTCTTATTTAGAGGTAGGTCATTTAATCTGCATGTTTGTTGGGATTTTGCAGTTATCTTTCTGTCATTGATTTATAGTTTAATTCCACTGTGATTTGATATTGTATGATTTATATTATTTTAAATTTGCTAAGATGTATTTAATGGCCCAAAATATGGTCTATCTTGGTGATTGTTCCATGTGATCTTGAGAAGAACGTGTATTCTCTTGTTGTTGGATGGAGTAGTCTATATGTGTCAAATTAATTCTTATTGGTTAATGGTGATACCTTAGTCTAGTCAAACAGCTATAAGAGAATGCCAGAGACCAGGTGGCTTATAAACAACAGAAATATAGTTCTCATAATTCTGGAAGCTAGGAAGTCTAACATCAAGTTTTTGGCAGACTTAGTGTCTGGTGAGGGCCCATTTTCTGGTTCATAGATGGCACCTTTACCCTCACATGGTGAAAAAGGTAAGGGAGTTTGTCATATAATCCCTTTCATAAGGTCACTAATCCCATTAGGTTCACCAACATCACCATCTCTGTGTGTCCTCACATTACTTAAACTCCCTTCAGAGGAGTCTCTAGCTAATACTATCACCTTGGATTTAGTATTTCCACATTTAAATTTGAGCACTAGGAGAACACAAACATTCAAACCATAGCACTCCATTTATGTTCTTACTGATTTTCTATTTGCTGCTTTTGTCCGTTTCTAACAGAGCAGTATTGAAGCCCCCAACTAATATAGTGGATTCATCTATCCCTCCTTTAAGTTCCACCTGTTTTTGCCTCATGTATATTGATGCTGTGTTGGAACACGTCAAGAATTATACTATCGCTTGTGAAGAATTAACTCCTTTATCATTATGCAACACCCTTCTTTATTCCTGATAACTTTATTTTCTTTGACATCTGCTTTGTCTGAAATAATACAGATACTTCTGATCTATTTTGAATAGTGTTAGCAAGATTTATCTTTCTGTATTCATTTACTTTAAATATAGCTATTAAACATGTCTTCATATTGAAAGTAGGTTTATTACAGACAACATATCGCTGCTAGGACTTTCTTTTTGATCCAATCTGATGTTCTCTGCCTTTTAATCGGCGCATTTAGAACTTTGATGCTCAAAGTGAATATGATATAACTGGATGGATATCTACCATATTAGTGGTCTTTGTCTTTTTAAATGAAACATCAAATATTGTATTCAAGTTTTGAATTAGTGAGAGAATCAGTAAGATGTTATAAAATAAAATGGAAGAAGAATTTGTTTCTTTCACTTTTTGTTATATTCCCATTGGATATTGGATATTCTGTTGTTTTCTCAGTATTTGTTTTTCCTTTTTGCATTTTAGTTTTGGAGGTTTCCATTGACTCACGCTCAAGCTCAGGGATTTGTTTCTTTGTCTATGTTCATTCTACTGATAAGCCCATCAAAGGAATTTCTGCTATCGTATTTTTTTTATTTCTAGCATTTCTTTTTTGATACTGTCTTAGAATTTCCACTTTCTTTAATTTTCTATCTATTTTTTGCATGCTGTCTTTAAGCATTATAGCCTGTAACATGCTCATTATGGTTGTGTTAAATTTCCTGTCTGACAATTCCAGAATTCCTGTCATGTCTGATTTGGATACTTGCTCTCTCTCATCAAATTGCATTTTCTGTGTTTTATTTTCCTTTCAGAATGCTCTACAATTTCTTTTATTTATTTATTTATTTATTTATTTATTTATTTACTGTGCAGGTAAGCTGGAGCTCTGTTTGGCTAACAGTGCTCACCACATTGCCAGCTGCTCTCTGGAAATCTATCTGTCTGTCTATCTATCTATCTATCTGCCTATCTATCTATGTATCTATCTATCTATCTGTTTTGTTTTGTTTTTCCCTAATAGTTGGATATGATTGCTTAAAGGTCCTCTAAGTAGACCTTTAGTAATGTGATGGTAAAGCGTGGAGGAAGGGACATTTTTCTCTAGTCCTGTGATTAAGTGTCAGTATTTTGGTGAGCCTATTTCTCTACTCTTGAACATTTGCAAGTGTTTGTTTTTCAGTTTTTCTCTCCCTCCTCAGGGGGAACAGGATGGCTACAGTCATCTGGAGGAGGAGGTTTTCCTTCTCTCATATGGAAGGCTGGGGCTGACCTAAGTGAGGTATTTCCTTTCTCCCAGGTCAGTTAGGTCTGATAAAACCAAGCAGGTTAGATCAGGTTAACTAGTTTCTCCTGTGGGCATACCTCATTGAAAAGAAAAGAGTGCTCTGGTGTATCGCAGAATGTTTTTTCCCATTCTCCACAGGAAGCATGAGGGGATCTTTCTCTTATATTTAATATGAAAACCTGGATGAACTCCTGGAGGCAAAACTGATAAAAGCACGGGCACCTCCCTTTGAATGGGGCCCCCTTGCATTTTAATCTCTGTGTTGTTCACCCTGAGCCTCTAAGCAATTCATCAGTTACAGCTGAAGTTTTCCTACCTTGACACTGGTTCCATGGAGTTTTCCATGCAGGTATGTTATGATTCTATGCATCCACCTGTATGACTCTTCAGTTGGGGGTTGGGGGACAGTTGTTTACCCTGTGATGTCACTCCTTTCTGGATCTAAGTAGATTTGTTGGGTTTTTAGTTTGTCTAGTTTTCACTTGTTAAAACAGGGGTGACATCCAAGCCCCTTATATGCAGAACTGGAAAAACATTCTATCATATACATGTTTCCATCTCAAAAGATAAAATATTTCACTTTGTGGTTCTATTTCTGTGTTTGCTTCTTTTTAAGAGATCAATCTAAATACTTGGAAGCCTCCTTAGGACATTCATTGTTCCTTCCTATAATACATTAATGAGATATTTGAGGAACTTTGGAAAATGTTACCTAATGAAGTTTGCTGCATTTTATGTTTGAGAATGTGCTTCAGGCTATTGTAGGTAAAAACGCTACCTCCCATGTTGCTGAAATTAATGGGTAGCTTTTCCCCTGTTGTCCATAGATATGATTGATTCCGCAGGCTTACTCCTCCCCACTGTTAGTGTTAAGGGATAAGATATTCAACATTCAGTGCCTGTGATTGTCCCACTGTAGACTTGAGAACCTTCAGGGCACCATGTACGAAACATACAATAGACACTAAACCTTAGGATTGCATTATAACACAGAGCAAACAAGAAATACAGAAAAGTTTCATTCACAGGACTGTTCATTATTATTCTGATCAATTTTCTTAAATTGAGCTCCACATGGTTACAATGATTCAGTGGGAGGCCTCAGGAAATTTGAAAAGGCTGTTTAAAATATTGTGCTTGCCTCGTTTGTGTGGACAACTTTTTGTAGACCCAAATGTGAAATAAATTAGATGGCAGCATTTCCATTGTTACTTTCTCACTGCTTAATCTGTATCAAAGCAGCATACACACATCACCCCATTTCAATCTTAACGCAATGTGAGGCTTCCAAAATTGAGCCATAAATCATTTTGAAAAATAAATCTATAAAGGTAACAAAGATTTTTATATAGGAAAGAGCTTTTGAAAATTTAATATCACAAGAATCTTATTTTAAACTTATGAGATATAAAAAAATATGCCTTGAGACAGCGAGTAGAAAACACAAGGTTATGTGCAGGCAAGTCTGAGAGAAATGGATCAGAAACGTATATTTTGGTTTCCCTAATGTGAAAAAGACCACTTGCATAAGGTAGTTTGAAAGATGCTGGAAAAATTCCTTGTACTCTAAGATATGCCACTCTGCTAGTTAGTATTGACATGTATCCTATAAATATCTGTGTGTGTTACACATGTGTGTATAGATTATGTTTGCATGTGTGTATATTTATTAGAATTTTCAAATCTATATTGGAGAAAGAACTGTGTAAACATCTGTAAACTACTAAAACTTCCATGCAACTTTTCACTGTTAGATAAGTAAATCATCATAAAATGGGAAATTTTATAAGTATTGAAGTGAATAACTATAACCAAAATACAAGAATCTTTGGAAAGAGACTAAGGTGTGGTCAAAGCAGAAAGGGGACATAAGAGATACCTCATGAATTTCATAAAATAATGACTCTCCTGTAAATATTAAGAGAACTTTGCTATTAGTTTTTAATCAGAGTTGAAAATAAACTGATGGCTAATTAATTATATCAAGAGAAATTGGAGAGCTTTAGTAACAAAATCTCCTTTAGAAAAGTAAAGAAACAAACTTCTAAGCCTTTTGTTCCTGTGCAGACAAGCAAAGTGAAGCAGAGAAGAGAGAAGCAGTAGTGCAGGTAAATCTGTCTCAAATTCCTCATCTTCTCAGTTTGTCTCTGCAACAGAAAGAGCAATAGGACTGGACAAGTATGTTCTTTACCTTGCAGAGGGGCTCTTACCTGAAGGATTCAGTTGATCAATTGAATAGCAAAACAGTCACAGACATTGTGGGTACCCTAGTCATATCATACCCTTCTCTTTACTACTTTCTGCAAGCTCATTTGGCCACCAACTTCCAGAAACTGCATTCTTATGCCTGAAGTGTTTCACTGGCGAATGAACAAAATCCAGCAACCTAAGTATGGGGCCAGTTGTGCTGGGAATTAGAACCACTTGAGAGCAGTGTTTAACTGGTGACTACAGATAGTTGATGAAAAAAGACATTGATTTCCATGCCTCTTGTGTGGAATAACTTAGAAACGTGATTCTTACACTGGCTTCTAGGGTTTCTGTAGAAGAATAAGCTTCACCGACCCATAATGAGTGGCTGGCTTATTAATGTACCTTTGTTTCCTTGTCTCATTCCCCACCCCCTACTAAGTAATTCCTTCACCTTTCAAATAAAGTATTTGCAAAAGATCTTTACCTCCAGGTCTACCCAAACAAAATAAAAATCAATAGAACAAGTTATTTGATATCATGTAAAATATGTGGGTTAAATCATCTTACTCTATGGATACGACCCCCAAATAAACAGTTTGATGAATACGTGCTTGTAGAGAGAGAGATGGAGGGAGCTTGAATATTTTGGTTGATGTGAGGCAGTAAGACTTATTCTGTTATAGCCATTTTCAAGTAGCAGAGGGCGCTGTGAGCAGCCACACACCACACCGTTGTGGCTAGTAATGCTTCTGGCACATGCACTGAGCCCTAAGGGTTCACACCTCCAGGCCATATGCTCTGCACAGCTGGCTAAACGGCTGGAGGAATCTACTGCAGAAGACAGCCTGCTGGGCTTCAAATAAAACACACCTGCTCCTCACTGCTTCCTTCTTAGACCTTCCATGCTAAAGTGGATCATCTCATTTTCAGTAAACACGGGGCTCAGTTATGAGAATACAGCAAGCAGTGGGTGCTAGGGCTAGGAAAAAAAAAAAAAAGGCCAGAATCCACAAAAAAGTTTAATGAACATTATTCCAGACAAAAAGGGAGTTATATCTGCCAAATTATATTGGTCTCTTAGCCACTAGCATTACTGAAACATCCATAATTCTGGGGGAAAAAAACACTCAGGAGAAAAATAAGCTAATTCTCAAAGGCCCACAGATGTATACTTATCTCCAGTGATCTACTGCTAGTTACATGACTTGATACTGAGATTCTCCAAGCAAAAATATTAGAAAGCCCTCCAGGACACTTATTATACGTTTTTCACTTATGCCCTGAAAGTGTCCTTAAGCAGTATTTCCACCTGTGGAGAATGAAAATTACCACTCACCTCTATCTTCTCTCTAGTTCAAATTCACCCAAATTACTTTCTCTTGGGAATTTTTTGTTTGTAGACTCAAATATCAGATATTTACACTTAAAAGAGTTAGATCATTTTTTAATAAATATATAAGTTTTGCCCAAAGTGAGTGAAGCTCTTTTTGAGAGTCACTATCTCTGATGAGTCAGAATAATCTGAAAGTTAGGAGAGAAGTCAGAGTCATATCCCTGAGATATCACTGGGCTAGTATTCTGCTGCACTAGGTTTTCCTCTTGTTCATATTCTGTCCCCCTCACAGACTTCCTCCTGAGTATCTTCTCCCAGATGAGCTAATTCCCTTGCCTCCTCTCCCCTAGTAGCGGCTCCAGTCTTTTCATAGTGTATATTTACTCTAATGTGTACATTGCAGGATTTGGGATTTACAGGAAGATTAAACTTGGCCCTTTTTTTCTATCTCCTGCAGCTAATTTTTTCTTGACTCTTTGGTATCCCTATTATCATTTGATCCACAAGCTTGATTTACAATGAGGAAAACATGGGCCACGTTTAGATAGAACACGGCTGTTGTTCACACAGGTTGGAAAGCAAACGTGGTGACCGGAGAGGCTCTCACAGTTTTCTGTAGGGGTTTTGTGTTGGTTTCCAAGAAATCACTACATGACTATTTTTCCTCTGTATTTCCATTATCTATGCCTCATATTAAAAGAGCAATTTGTTGAATTCAGACCAAGAGAGAAGTGAAAAATTATGTGACAAGTAAGAACAAAGAAGCCTAAACATCAGATATTATGGAGAGTAATCTTTCGAAAGAAAAAAATTATGTCAACTTTGACTTTGGCAATACCTTACTAACTCTTTTTATATTTCTGCAAAAAAGGAGTTGTTTGTAAATGTTTGTATACGTCAATTTTAGTAAGCGATATTAAGGTAGGATAGCTAAATATCTCTTAGTAATATTTGATAGAAATATAATTCAAGACGTTGTTAAAAAAATTATTCATGATACTTTTTAAACACGATAAGGCAGATTTACTTCTAAAGGAGCCATGGTGGTTGATATAGAGGCCACAATGAAGTCTTGCAATGGGGAAGAGAGATTGGAGTCAACCATTCTAAGCACAAGTGGAAATTTATAACCAAAGAGTTGGTGAATGACAGATGAAAAATCACTAAGAGGAAACTAGTGGTTTACTGGCTAAATTGATTTGATAAAGATATTGCTGGAGAGGCCAGTTTGCTAAAATATCATGAGTAGTCAGATACCAAGTATGGGGATATTCCCCAAACTGACTTAGTAGGATTCTTGATGAAACTATATTCTGAAAGGACAGAGAAGGAAGTTCAATATTGAGCCTCTGAAACAGAAAATGAAGAAGATCTGACTAAATTTTTGATCAAAGGCGGGAGTCTTTATGGTCATATATGTAATTTTAAATGGTCTGGTTGTCATGTTAAAAGGAAATAGGTAAATTAATTTTAGTAATAGGATATTTATCTTAACATATCCAAATCTCATTAAATTTTAAGATTCAGTTACTATAAAATAATTGAGATATTTTACAAATTTTTGTACTAAGTCTTTGAAATCTGGTGTGTAAATTATAAGCTCAACATGTACTGACCACATTTCAAAGGCTCTGTTGACATCTGTGGCCAATAGCTACCATGTTGGACACCATGTTTGGTACCTATATATAGTGAATTCAAGGATAAAAGTGCTGCTATAGGCAGATATAATAAAACAATTATTTCTCAGGTGGTATTTTGTAAAAGGGAAATCTCTATAAACAATGATGAAAACTCACAATGGATAATAGCTTTTTCCAAAATTAATAGCTTACATTTAAAAATTAGCCTAAAGTGCTAAGCACTGTGTAACTTGGAATTGTCTAAACTTAACTCCTTGGCATCTGAAGAATGATGTGAGTTCTCCTCCCTCTAAAACATGATTTGTTTGGTATTTGGTAAGCAATTAATGATAGAAAGTATAAGTGATATAAATATTAAGTGAGGTTTATATTGTGCATTTTGGACATTTTAGACTAGAAACAGAGTAAGCCCTTTTTTTCCACCCATACTAGAATAAATTTGTTGATACAGCTTCATGGCTACAAAAAATACTACAAAAATATGTGGTGGGGCATATTCTCTTCTACCAAGTTTTCTTGATAAACCATAAAAAGGCGGTGGGGGAGGAGCGACTTTAGTAGCACGATTTTTTTTTTTT
>NW_003852454.1:1746432-1748007 GCF_000181295.1 Otolemur garnettii
CATATACTACAGACTGTTAATCCATTCCTGGGTTGGTGGGCATTTAGACTGCTTCAACATTTTGGTGATTATAAATTGAGCTACAATAACCGTCTACTGTAAATGTCCTTGTGATAAAAGGAATTTATTTTCTTCTGGGTAGTTGCTTAGTAATGGGATTGCAGGATCAAATGGGAAGTCTAATTTGAGTTCTTTGAGGATTCTCCATATTTCCTTCCAAAAGGTTGTATTTGTTTGCAGTCCCAACAACAGTCTAAAGTGTTCTCTTCTCTCCACATCCATATTGAGACTTTGTGATGTGGGCTTTTGTCACTGGGGTTATGTGGTATCTCATTGTGGTTTTCAATTTCATTTCTCTGATGATTAGGGATGATTAGCATTTTTTCACATGTTTGTTTAACCATTCATCTATCTTAGAGAAGGTTCTATTCATGTCTCTTGCCCAGTGATATATGGGATTCTTGGCTCTTTATAAAAGATTAAATCTGAGGCATGAAACAATAAAAATCCTCCAAAAAGGTGTGGGAAAACACTTGAAGATATTGGCCTGGGGAAAGATTTTATGAAGAAGACTTCCATGGCAATTGGGACAACAACAAAAATAAATAAATGGGACTTAATTAAACTTAAAAGCTTCTGTACAGCTAAGGAGATAACAACCAAAGCAAATAAACAACTTTCAGACTGCAAAAAGATATTTGCATATTATGAATTGGACAAAGGCTTGATAACTAGGATCTACAGAGAACTCAAATTAATCAACAAAAAAAGTAACACTACTTTTGATGTTATTTTTCTATTCACTGCCTGCTGCAAAAATATAGAAGTATACTCATTCTAATTTGTCTGCCCTAGGCATAAAACTGGTCTAATCTATGTCCTAGGAAGAGACTGGTCTTAGTTAATCTTCCATAGCCACAACACATCAATAAAACATTTGAAAATAGAGTGTAACAGAGACAAAAGTTAAACCCCTGAGGCAATTCCAGAGATGACATCAGCAGAATCTACATTAAAAACTTTACTAACTGCAAACTTTACTAACTGCTCCTCATCTACTATTTGTTCCCCCATATAGCCTTTCCAAAATTTGCCACCGTTAGAAGCTCTAAGTCCTTTTGTTTTGTCGCTTGTCACTTCTCTAAAAATATATTATCCTTTTGTTAAGATTCTCTATCAGCTAATGTTCTACTCACTTCTTTATGTCACTTGTTGCTGAGTGCACCTGTGTGTAAGTAGGATATGTAAGTAGGTTATATATATCAGGAGTTTATTAACCTATACGTATATATATATACATATATATATATAGTAGGACAGTCAGTCTAGTTTGCAGAGATTAGAGTCTAGAATAGCAGAAAAAAATTGTTTTCCCCCTACAGCAACAAAATTTGGAACCAATTTAAGATACTAAGCCTTCTTTTTCTTATGGGAATAATCTAGAATTTCCATTTATCCTTTGTGTGAAGATACTTACCCTTTTCCCTGAAAGTTAGCTGAAATATCAACTCACAAGGCAGATTAATAAAATAAATGTTTATTTCCAAATATCATGCACATGGGGACAATCTCAAG
>NW_003852454.1:1755025-1755924 GCF_000181295.1 Otolemur garnettii
GTCCCTTAAATGGAAGTGACAGCTGTTGGATAATGCTGGAGTTCTGGCTTCTGCCTTCCGACCTCTCACTGTGACAAAGTTGTGATGAGTCACCTTAGCTATGGGCAGAGAAGCATCTCTTCTGAAGAAAGCTAAGAAAAAAAACTAACAATATTTCTCTTTAAAAATTGGCTAGAGTAAATCTAAGAAATTTGCACAATTATCCTATCTTTTAAGGAGCTGATCATCATTACAGACATTTCATGCTTTTTATAGCTCTGGTTTAAAATTAATGAAAATCCTTAAGCTCTAATGATCAACTTAGTAACATCTTTCCTCTGCATTTAGGAATGCAACATTAGGCACTGATCTGACGGTACTCAATAGTAACAATATTCCACCATAGATTTTGCAAGTTTCAGAAAAACAATACCAACCAAATATAAATTTTATTACCAAAGGAAATTAACCAAATGTTATTTTCCTCTTTGTTTCTTTTAATAGGGAATTACAACTTATAATGTCTTAATGTTCTAGTGCAGCACTTAGTCCCAGAAATACCTGGAGTCTACAACCATGAGGGTTCTTAAGTCAAGACACTGGGTGCTTAGCAAGGATCTGTATTCCAGGTGTTAGTGCCCCAAATCAGAGTAGATAATTTTTAAAAGTGCTTTATCTAGAAGCAAATGTGTAAACTGTGGATTGCACGCACCTCAGAATATTTTATTAAAAACTTAGTGGAATATCAGTTTGGTCATCTCCTCCTATACCTTTAAGATCACATTTTCCAGATTATTTACTCTTTAAAGACTAATGCAATTAGTCTTACACTACTAAGCCCATGTCCCAGCTAAGTCCCCTGAGAAGTGAATTCAATACTTCCACAATAACCCCCATGATATCTTGGATTAAGATGGAAG
>NW_003852454.1:1758119-1759494 GCF_000181295.1 Otolemur garnettii
GGGCCGGGCTGGGGATTCAAACCCGCCACCTTAGGTGTGCGTGGCTGGCGCCTTAGCCGGTTGAGCTATAGGCGCCAAGCCTGCTATCCCTCTTTTGTAAAATTTCTTTTAAAAAATGTTCTTGCAGAATATTTTTAATATAAAACAAATGTAAAACAAAATCTCAACCGTGAAATCTGTCAGCAGGCCTTGTTTCTATGCTACATCATGAAACTACACGGTAAAGGGTCTCTGAGCATTTGGGTGGAAGAAATAGCAAAGGCAGATCTCAGGGAATCCTGGACAAGTCCAAAAGATAAGCTCCAGCCCTGAACACTGGGGTAGTCCTGGTCTTTTCAGATCCGCACATCTTCTTACGTATAGCATCCCCATTGGAGTCTTCACATCCTCCTCAGCGAGCAGCTGCCATCTCTGAAGCCTTCTGCAGTTCCAGTTTGGCCCACAAGGAGACAGCATCTTTAATCTGTGTGACCTTAGCAAAATGGGTAGTGTTAGAGATGCCTGAACGCTTCCTGCCTGAGCTCGGAATCCTTCAGCAAAGTGCCGTGGGAAGGCCTTGGGGGGCCCTTGGTTGGTGTAGGTTCCACAGATCCCACAGCTGCACTTGAAGCTTAGTACAGCCAGTAGGGAACAGGGCTGCCATCCCAGCCAAGGGCCAGGTTTGAGGGGTTGTCAACGATCTCATTCTCTTCATATCCACCTTCATTCTCACGGACCTACTTCCTCTCCTTCTCACTCTTCCCCTGGGCTTGCTTGGTGCTTTGTGAATCTTCCTAAGTGAGATGTCAGCGTTCCCTGAGAATCTACATATTCATAGATCTGGGCTTCTAGAAAAACAACGTCTTAGTTCCTCTCAGTGTTTCACTTGGTGTCCTTTAACTTGGGATGTTTTTTGGCAAACAGGGAGGTGCAAATGACTCCAAGGACTTTCCTTTGATTTTTTTTTTCGAGACCAATTTCTCCTACATCAACAGGCAGAATTATATTTTTGTTTTTATTTTTACAAGAGATAAACAAGAAGAAAACATTTTTGTTTGTCCTCTACTTTATGTGTTCTCTCTATTTTAAGCCCCTCTATCCTTTTCTGATATATTGTGACCTACCTATTGGCTGGAGGCTGTAAGACACCGGGTGAGGACCAAGGCTCTGGAGGATGCCAGGGTTGCAAAGATCACTGAACTCTGTCTGAGCCCATTTCCCAGGTTCTGTGCAGTTATATGTGTCCAACACATCTTTTTCTTTCCATCACCTGGATGCAGGTGGGTTTGGGAACCTCGGAAGTCATGTTTTCAAAGTAAATGAAGCCATACGATGAAATAAGACTAAGTTCTTAAATCATTGACTTTAGGAAAGCTACCTGCCAATCAAGGACAAA
>NW_003852454.1:1759809-1769376 GCF_000181295.1 Otolemur garnettii
CTGGATTCAAACCCGCCACCTTAGGTGTATGTGGCTGGCGCCTTAGCCACTTGAGCCACAGGTGCCAAGCCTTAACAATCTTTTATCTCATTTAGAAACTGCTCATCTGGGGGCTTCTCTAGGCAGCCTGTACACCCCACTCCTTAGTTCTCTACATTCCATCTGTCTTCCCCTTGTTTGCTGTGATTGAGACTTAGGTTTTTTTTTTTTTTTTTTTTTTACCATAACCCCAACCTTTCCTCTTTCTAAAGTGACCTATTCTTGTGCATTGTCTTCACAGACTTGCTTGGAAAATATTTAACTAATTCACTGTATTGTGAAAATACCTAAATGTGATTTAAAGCATTGTCCCTAATATGCTAACATCCTTAGATTTTGAGCTTCAAAACACCAATCTAAATGCATGACTACCATATGAAATACAGCCCAGGTGACTAACTTTTGGAAGACAAACTCTTTTAGAGTTCCTAAACTCTATTAGGATAAACTAAAGTATGTGATCTCACTGAGATTTACCAAATAAAGTCTTGGTGTCTTACTAAAGTATACTTGATTCCCTACAGAGATATTCAGTGGAGAAAGTCAGCTTCTTTAACACAATAAATCAGAAGTGTTAATACGCTCATCAGAAAGTTTGCCCACACAGCTGCACACAGACTGGCTGTGGCATCCGTGATTTGCTCTCTACAGATGGCTGTTCCGGATACTGCAGCCTAAACAAAAAAGTCTTTAGAACCCTGACAATGCCCAGTGGCCTATACTGCTCTGTTTCAATGCCTACATGGGACTAAAAACCCAGAAGCATATTGGGTTGTGTTAAATGGAGACAGGTCAGGCTCCACTCTGTCCTAAGAAGGAACTCTGGTCTGTTTCCTAGGGAGCTTGTGAAGTGTAGGGGCTGGGGATCCTTGCCAAATGGCCGCGTGTGATCAAGGCCCCTAATATCCAATTCATTTGTATATAGCCCTCGTGCATTAGAGCAAATTGCCAAAAAGTGCCATAAAAAGAGTTATTGTAAGGATATTGAGGTTCTGCAAGGTGATTGATGCCTTAATTAGGCCTGTTAATCGTCTTCATAGTGGTGTGTTATAATAACTAAACAGTCAGGTTGGGATTTAGGGTCACTATATTAGTTTGTTGAGTGCCACTAAATGAGGCTTCCTCTTCAGAACCAAATTATAATTTTATAGCTAACTCATAAACTTAACTCAGCTCAAATACTATTTAAAGGGCTCAGAGAGGTGCTTATTTACCAAGCGTTGAGCCACTAAGCTCCAAGCTGTAAAATTTGAACTCCAGCTATTAGAATTCTCAGTCTTACTTGATAAGAACCACATTTTAAACAAGGTCGTATTTTTAATAAGAAGGAAAAGGTAAATTGTATTATTCTAAGGAGAAAATCACAAGTATGCACATACTGCTGTGAAGTTACATTCGTTATGTCAATCAATTAAAAGAGAAGAATTGACGAATTGACACCTGTTTTGAGTTCTCAGCATTCCTCTTAGGTTGAGCCTGATTCCAATCAGCTGTGAAGAGTTGGTTTCCACGTCTCTATAAGAAAAATCCTCACTAGTTGAAATTTAATATGAGAGGGTTTCCACTCTTTGTCAATCCTATGCATATTTAATTATTTTATTTAGTTTTGTATTTGATTCGCAAAGAATTCAACATCCATCACATTATTATCAAAAGAATCATTTTCTGTATGTAGAAGAACATGAACCTGATTAAATTCTGCTCCATTGATAGTGTACTTAAACTTTCTGCTTTTTAAAACCTTACTCCCAAAAGATGCTCTCAATGTAACTTTACACATTTTACATCATTTGAACCAAACAGCACCTGTAGACAAGCAAGACAGATGTTGCTTGCCTCATTTTATAGAGATAGACAAAGAAGTCCATCCTTATCTGAATCAGAGTACATACCAATTGCATGGTTTCTACTAAACACAAATGCCTAGATTCTGTCCACTAAATCTTCTGACAACTAATTCTCACAGACTATTAATAGAACAAGAAACATAATAAAAAGATGCAATCACAACTAGTTTTAAAAATATGATCCCTCAGTTTTTTTTTAGTATGAAATTTTATTTTTTAAAATTCAGATTAATTATGAGAGTTTGAATGATTAGGTTACATTGGTTGCATTTGTTCGGTAAAGCTCTCATTGCAGTTGTGTCCCTCACCAGGAGATATGCCATACACCCTTACATTATGCCTGTTAGGTGAGAGCACACCAATACCCTTCCCTCCTCCCCTTCCCTCCTCCCCCTTTCCCCTAACTTGAATTTAATTGAGTTTTTCTCTTATGTGGGCATGCCTTTGTCCAACTACTGGCTTCGTGTTAATGCTGAGTACATTGGATACTTGCTTTTCCATTCTCACGATACTTTACTAGGAGAACATTCTATAACTCCATCCAGATAATATAAAAGATATAAAGCCTCCATCTTTTTCTATGGCTAAATAGCATTCCATAGCATACATATATGACAGTTTATTAATCCATTCATGGGTTGATGGGCACTTGATTCCCCATCCTGGTGATTGCCCTCTGCTTTGTAAATGAAGGCAAGATGAAAAATTTTCATACTCACTGCTCCCCTGAGAACCAAGGTCAGTCACATTGGTTCACATTTCCACATTCTTATTGAGAAAAGAGCATCATCAATCATATGATACAGAGGCTACGCTGGCTTAAAATGTAGATCAGAATCAAAAAGGTCAGAGGTTCTGAAAGAAATGGAGTAAAGGAGGTAGATAGAGATAGGTCACAAATAAAGCACCCCTAAGTCTACAGCAAAGTTTTACATATCCCTGGCACATGACCCCACAGACAACCGGATGAGGCACAAAGCATCCTCAATGTGCAATTTAAAATAGATGACTATTTAAATTGCACATGAACTTTATGGACAATCTCATACGACCATGCCAGTGGTTTCAAGATAGATGAAAGGGATACCTTAGAACTGGGATGCGCAGAGAAAAAAAAACTATAGTTGATATTAGAGAAATGTTTATTTGTTCTGGTTATTTGATGTCTTAGTTTTTCTATTACTAAAATTCACTCAACAGACTATATAATCCATCAAGAACAGAGGTTTATCTCACTCATGGCTCATGAGGGAGTGCTGACACCTGCTGAGGGGCTTCCTGCTGTGTCATGACATGGCAAGAGGCGTCACATGGCCGGGCCTGCCAGCTTGGGTCGTCTCTTCCTTTCCTTATAAAACCTGAATTTGTGGTTTTAATTTAACTAATTCTGTCCTGGGGACCCCATCTCCACGTCTTACACATTAAAGGCACCACCTCCAAATACTATCAACACAGAGTTTTGAGAATTAAGTTTACAAAACATGAACTTTTGGAGGAAATATTCAAATCCCAGCATTTGAGAAATTTATCAGCTGAGATTCCACAATAATATGGTTTGCCTACATTAATCTCATTTTCATGAGAGTTTAACTTAAATCATTTACGTGTTTAGATATGTAGAAATCACATAAGCAATTTTATTTTTGGAGAATGACTGCTTAAAAGTTGTTTATTTTCAAAGTATGATAGATTAATTCCATTATCAATAAATTGCTGGGTGCTTACTATCTGCCAAACACGATTAGATAAAAATAATGGAATAATAGATATTTATATAGTTTGCAATCAAATCTTAATTCCAGCACTTACTTAATGAGTGATCTTAGACTATTCTGAACAACTTCCTATCTTATTTTCCTCATGTTAAAATAGAGACAATATTCACTGCATAAGCCTGAATAGGGAATTATTATTATTACTATTTTTAAATGTGATCTACCTAAAGCATTGTCAGATACAATGTAAATAATTTTAAATATTTACTATTATAAAAGAAGACAAATCATGTTTATTCTCAAAGGAATATATAGTTTAATGAGATACTATATATTAATATAGTTAACTACATTATATATATAAAAACTATATATTATATATGTTAAAATATTTAACATATTTCTCAAAGGAAATACAGTTTAATGAGAAACAGAGGAATTTTTAAAGAGAGCCACATACACACTTTTAGGGGTGTGATGATACCCACAGGGCATGCTCCTTCTCAAGCAATTATTTTGTGATGATAGACAATGGTCTTGAGTCCTGTGTGAACCCCAAACCTGTGCCAGTACAACATTCAAAAATAACACATTAGAGAGACATTGAAGTTTAACTACTAAGCCTAGATGTTGATTTGGGAAGCAGATAGTATAATAGGAACTCAGATACAGATTTCAATTCTGGTGCCAAAAAGTATTGTGTGGTCAATTCAGCAAACTGTGATAAATCTTTCTGTAGTTCCTGGTCCAATATTTTTAGATATAAGTTATTCTTCATAGGGTTAGTAACTTAACACAAGACTCAATAAATTACAGCTGTTATTTTTCCTCATTTTTTAATAAGAAAAATGTACATGACATATATGAAATCTCAACACTTTATTTTTCTGTTTATAACCTTCGTTATGTCTTCAATGCTTTTAAGACAAAAATCTCAGTTCTTAAGCATAGTCCATAAACCCCTTCTAGATCTTTTCCTTGCCTTCAGTTCCAACCTATTTTCATCAGTCCCTCCAAATAACCCCTGCTACATTTCATCACCTCTCCATAACTTTTCTCACATGCTTTTTCCTCTGATTGGAAAGTGCTCATATTCTAAACATAAAGACCTATTCATAATTCCTCACTGCCAAGAAACATTTATTTCCCCCACCTCTACACTAAATGAAGTAGGTGCCTTCTCTCTCTGCTTGAAAGAACTCAGACTTACATACATCTTGATATTTAATTGCACTTGTTTCTTTAATTTTCTCCTTCCTGACTTGAATTTCTTTAAAGACCTTCATCCAGACCTGCCTCTTACAGACCTACCTCTGAATTGTCCATACAGAGATTGATCAATAAAAGATTGTGAAATGAATCACTTGGTGAGTCCTTGAGAAATGCAAAATGTTAAGAGTGAGCAGAACCACTGTATGGACTCAAAGGGTCGCTAAAGTGCTTGAGAGATCTGGCAAGAGGATTTTCTCTCTCCAGAAAAGCTCTTAAATGTCTAGAACACTTTACATTTAGTAAGAGTGACTAAAATCCCAGAATAACATGAATTTTTCTTTGGCTCTAGGAACAGTAAAGGGTCTGAGTTAGGAAACACAGTCTATTATTACCAGCTAGTCTTTGCTGAGACTCTCTGTGCATTGGCCTCTATAGATTCTTATTCTTTGAAGACTGTTCTATTGCCAGGAACACTTTAGCTTAGCCGCAAGGAGGCTGTTTCTAAATATAGAATCTACTTCCCAGTATGTCTAAGGACTTCTGATTCCAGATGTTTTCATGAACTAGAATCCTCTGGGAAAATTAAATCTGATATGTAGTCAATAGCCTGGTTAATTAAACCTAGAAAAAATGTTTTTCTCTCTTTTTTTACTTGTAGTCAAAATAATTTAGCTTCTTTTTGTTGAAATTTCCCACACAATTACTTCTTCTTTGCTTTATTTGAAGGAGGAGACCTGACCATCGAGCGTTGTTAATATTAACTTAACCTCTTCCTCCATGTCAAACGATGGGCTGTTCTTGATCGAAGCTCTTTTGATAACAGCAAAAACTCAAATTAGTGTTAGAGCAAAAGGAGAGCTGATTATGAGAAACAAAGAAAGGACATTAAGTGTGGTCAGCTACTCAAAAGACTTAACTTCAGACTGGAAAACAATCAGGGAACAAACCCAAAGCTGTGTCCTGGAAGAATGTATTGTTTTGTATTTCTGTGTGTACATGGGCATCTTAGGCACTGCTATTTCTTTCTTCTCTGTTTAACTGGTTGATTTATAACTCATCAGTTTATATAACTTCTCAGTTTAGATGTTCACAGAAACTACATATCATCTGTCAATTACAGTTTCAAATGCTTGGGAGAAAGAAGCTAATTTATCAAAATGGGTCAATTATCTATCTCAGTCAACTACAACCGTACGTTGTCTATGGTCGTGGATGATCCTAGAGATGGCAGGGTCAGCCCTGGATAGTGCACCATGAATATTTTTTTTGGTAGCTCCAACTAGAACAAGCGCTCCCACACAGAACAGTGTTTCCACTCAACAGAAATGGGTGGTTTGTCTTCTCTGTTTGCTCTGTCCCAGCAGGAATGTTTACTTCAGTGAATCAACCACAGCTCCAAACATTTAAGAGCAGCAAATGAGAATCATATACTTTGCCTGTATAATTTAGCACTGAAAATTGTAGGCAAGATGAATTTCCTTCTTCTTCCTAGTCAGTGCTTTAGATTATCCCACTATTTCCTACTGAATGACATAATCTGGTAATCAGCAAACAGCAAAAACAACGAAAAGTCTCCGTATTTATTCAAACCTTCATTTGAATATACCTTCTAGAATTCACCTCCAGATAGAGGCTCTTGTTTTGTTAAACTAACATTTTTCGATCTCTGGAGCTAATGCCAAACACTATTCTATGCACTTGTAATCAGCACATTTCATGCTCTTAAGAATACAAGTTATGTATAATTTTATGCTATTTTATACATGAGAAAAAAGAATATAAAACCATTAAGTAATTTGTGTGAATCATACATCTAGCAAGGAGGAGTGGGAATACAAATTGAGAATAAATCGGAGCCCAAACTTAAAGAGATGAGGTCTTGCTTTTTGCTCAGGCTGATCTTGAATTTCTGAGCTCAAGCAATCCACACACCTTGGCCTCACAGAGTGCTAGGCTTATAGGCGTGAGCTGTAAGCCTACTGTGCCTGGCCAATTGTCTTCTTTTTGATTCTAATGTTAATTTTTGGTCTTCATCATTTTGTTGTTGTTGTTGTTGTTGTTGTTAGTCTAGCCAAGGGCTTGTTCTTTATTGTATCTCTCTATTAATTTGAGTGTTTTGGGTTCGTTAATATTTCTTTAAAGAATTATCATTGCATTTCTTATTTGATGTTTTCTACTTTTTTGAGATAAGCATTTAATTCTATATGCTTAGTGCTACTTTTGTTGTGTCCTATAGATTTTGGTATATTTTATTTACATTTCTTTAATTATTAATTTCTCATGACCACTGGTTATTCAGGAACTTGCTTAATTTACATGTGTTTGTGATGTTTCCAAGATTCTTCTTGTTATTGATTTGCAATATTTTTATTTCATCACAGTAAGAAAAGACACCTGTATGATTTCTACTTTTTATAATTGTTCAGACTCATTTCATACCCTAAAAGGTTGGTTCTTCTAGAGAATGTTTTAGGTATTGATGATAAAAATGTATATTCTGTAGCAATTATAAAATATTCTTTAAATATCAATTAGGCCTATTTCATCTGATGTGTAGTTTAACTCTAGTATTTCCTTCCTAATTTTCTCTCTGGGTGATCTGCCCATTACTGAGGGTGGAGTGTTAATATCACCTACTATTATTACATTATAGCTTATCTCTCTCTTTAGAATTATTAATATTTGTTTTGTGTACTTGGGAGTTCTGGAGTTAGGGTGCACAGCTATTTATAATGGTTTTATCCTCTTGTTGAATTGAGTCCTTTATTATTATATATTTATATATTTTTCTTTGATATAAATATAGCTACTCTTGCACTTTTTGACTTTCTGACAAAAGTCAAATTTGTTTAATGTTCTTCAATCTTCTATATCTGGATGTTTATGTCTTTCTCTAGTTTTGAAAAGTTTTGTATTATTTCTTTGACTACAATTTTTACTTTTTGCTTTTGTTCATCTCTCTTTTGAATGCCAATGATACTTAGAGTTGGTCTTTTGAGGTAGTTTTCTATATCCTGTGTGTGATCTTCATTGCTTTTCACTCTTTTTTAAGTATTTTCTCCTTTGTGTATTTGCAAAAATCCTGTCTTCAGACTCACTGATTCTTTCCTTTGCTTGATCCATTTTGTTGTTTAAATCTTCTTATAAATTCTTTAATTCAGCAAAGGTATTTCTTAGTTACATGATGTCAGGATTTATTATTATTGCAATCTTTTTGTTACTTTTCTCTGATAAATTTCTGAATATATTTTATATGTTAACTTAAAGATCACTTAGTTTACTTAAAACTACTATTTTGAATTCTTGGTCAGAAAGCTCACATATTAACATCTCACTGGGGTCAGCTAATAGTTCCTTGATTTTTCTGTCATGGGATTTTTTTGTTCTCTTTTTGCTATTGTTTCTTGTGGGTGAACATCTACTATATCTTTGCCTAGAAGAATTGTCATATTTTCTAGTCTTCTTCATGGATTGTTCTACTTTTTGATTGGATATATTTGCTTAGAGCTTCTTTACCAGTGGGCCACTATGTCCTTATTGAATCTATGTGGCACCTTAGGCCCATATTTACCTGAGCTCTAGAAAAAGATTAGAGTGTTGCCCATGCTGGATGGGGTTGAGTCCAAAGGTGATATCCCAGCAGTGCAGGAAGGCTGGCTAGAGATTTGTGTCCAAGGGACCTATGGGATGAGCTTTCTACAGCATGATGTGGATGAAAACCCCTTCTGACTTTATATCTACTTTGGCTGACTAGCAAAGCAAAGCTTCTAAGGGTGGGGGTGACATTTCTGTTTTCCCACTTTGTCTCTGACTGTTCTCAGATATTTCTTCCTTCAAGCACTTATAACGCTTCTCATGGATTAAGGCAGATACTACATACAGGTCCCCTGCAAGGGAATCTTAGATGATAGGGAAGCTGGCTGTCCACTTTAAGTTTTCTTTTCCAGTGTAGAAATAATAATTTGGGAAAATATTTTCTATGCACTTGGTAATGGGCAAAATGTGGTAAGGAGCACAATATGGAAATCTGCAAATATGGAAATCTGATTATCTTATAAGTATTCATAGTGTTTTTATTTCTCTGTGGCCAGAGGAACTGTTTAATGTTCATGTTTGTGTTCTGGAATATTTATGGTAATAATTTTGATGCTATATATTTATTTATTTATTTTTATAGGGAGGAATAAAGTCAACTTGATTCTACAATGACATTTTGGAACCAGAATTCTCCATCCTCTATTTTGTTTTTTTCATAGAAAACTGTTTATTTCATAATAATCACTTCTATATGCATTTATAATTTTAAATTCCTTTTTAAATGTTAATTAATTCAATGATTGTCAATTGTAAGTAATCACCACTGTTTATTTCCAGAAAGTTTTTAATATCCTTGAAGGAAATGTTGTGGTCATTGGTAGTAACTCCCTTTTCTACTTCACCTACTTCCTGGAAACCACTAACCTAACCTTTTTTCATCTTGGTATAAAAGACATTTCATGCTTAAAAAGAATAAAATGTGTGGTCTTTTGTGTATGACTTCATTTAATTATCTTAATATTTTCAAGTTTCATTTATATAGTTGTGTGTGTCAGTAATTTATTAATTTTGATGACCAAAAATATTATTTTGTATGGATATATCGAATTAAATTTTTTTTTTTTTTTTTGTAGTTTTTGGCCAGGACTGGATCTGAATCCACTACCTCTGGTATATAAGTCTAGCGCCCTACTCCTTTGAGCCACAGGCACTGCTCT
>NW_003852454.1:1769600-1778618 GCF_000181295.1 Otolemur garnettii
ACAGACTTAATAACTACAGTTGATTGGCTGAAAGTAAAGGAGATTATTCTTGATAATGTGAGACAGACTTAAAGGGTATTACTTTTGATAATATAAGAAAGCTAATCAGCTTTAGCAAAAGGCCTTAAGATCAAAACTGAGGTTTGGATGAGAAGAAAATATTCTTCCTCCTGCAGTTGAAAATATCAACTCCTGCCTCAGGGTCTCCAGCCTTCCAGCTTGATCTACAGATTTAGGACTTTCCAGATTCCATAATCATGAAGCTAAACCTTGAAATAAATATATCCATATACTGTGTGTTCTAATGGCTGCATTTCTTGGAAGAATGCTGACTTACTCAGATTATAGTACTGAGAATGGTTCTACAGGAATGGAATCCTAAGGATGAATTTTCTGAATTTGTTCTGAGTTTTTTGGATTGATTCTCTGATTAGATTTCAAGGCACTAGTGACTCCATTTCAATTGCTACAAAGGAGACTGATAGACCATGGTGTTACATGGCATTAGAAATGAGCAAAATATCACCATTTGATACTTCTAATCAAGTACTCATGAAAAGCAAGTTACTGAGTGAATATATATTATATCTCAGAACAGCTTTTTTAAACTAATGAATATAAGATTTGCTGGTTACTTCTAACTGCTTGAAAAAGTGGGGGACAAAAAGAACAAGCTTAGTACTTTAAGTTTTCAATGTAAGCTTATATAAGTGACCTAAAATCTTCTTTCCTAAAATAAATTGTATCTCCAGCAATTGTAGGGATGAGATTTCAGATGACTGAACTTGGATTCTCATTAGGTTAGTGGGTAACCTAAATTTGTAATCCACATTGATCTCTCAAACTCTCAAGGAAACTTTACTAAAATGAGAATATGGATTAGAAAAAAAAATGGAACCCTGAAAATTCAAATAGGGATTAATAAGAAGAATCACCATGAAATGGGGAATACCAAATCCTGACATTCTACTGTGTCTTCTAGAACAGTAGTCTGGACCCCCTTTCTGAAGAGTTTTACATGCATCTGGGGAGTATAACCCTGTTTTTCCTGAAGAAATTATAATGACCTCCCTTGAGGTACTTAGTGACCTTGAAAGACACTTTTAATTATGGATAATACCTACCCTACCATCCCTCATTTCTTTTAGACCTGTAATTAGACTACGGCAGGCCTTGAAGAGTGAGGTCAAAGGGTGAGCCAAAGGAAACAAACTGTAGATCAAAAGTACAATAAGATTTTTCTAATTTATAGAGACATAAATCTGTGGAATATGTGTGGGGATTGATATTAATGGTATGAGATAGTAGTGGAGGAACAAAAGTTGGACCAAGATGAATTTATTGATATGGGACCACCAGACAGATAATCTGAATTCACCACTGTAGGTTTAGAGATTATAAAGTCTCTAACAGTTTGATTGCTTAGTTTAAGTATAGATCCACATTGAAAAGCCAGATCAGCCTTAGTCTACTGTAGAAAAAGGAGTCCAAAGGCTTATAGATGTTTAAAAGTTAAAGTAGATTTATTATGTAAAACCTGGTTACCCACTTTGAAGGGGTAACCAAAATTATGGTGAAGTCTGAGGTTCACCGTAATTATGAGAAATGAATTTAAAAGGGGAGACCTATCATTAAAAAACTTTGTGGTTATTCTTCTCTGTAGGTGAGAAATTACAGTGGAAAATGACCAGTGCAATGGTCCTATTCAATGAAATGGAAATAATTGGATCCCACAGTGGCAGAAGCTAAGTGGTAACACATAATTGCCAAAGACAGAGTAGTGTGGTTACCTTAATAAACAAAACTGAAGGTTAAAATACAATTAGAATGTTCTAACTTGTAGAGATCTAAGACTCTACTAGTTGATCACAGTATTTTTAGAAGATAAATGGATTGGCAATCTAATAAATTTTTAATTGGTATTCATAAACAGAAACTTCTAGGTCAAGTAAACAGAATTCTTATTTGAATTACCAAAACAGAGTCATAGACTCTTAATAAATTCTTAGATTGAATTCAGTTTATAAATCAGGGCCTCTTGAATGAAGCTGAGGCTAGATTAACTTATGGAACAACACTACTTTGCCACCCCAAATTTATACCGATAATCTTTCTTCCAGCATTCCCCAACGGTACATAACATACAGCCTTTCGTTGTACTAAGATTATCCTACAATATGGAAAACAAAATTGTGGAGCATGTTAGGGCGGTAGGGGGTCCTAGCACTGACTTGACACTAGTTCCAGGGCATACAAGGTAATCAATGTCAACTAATAGTCAGTGCAGACCCCTAGGAAAGTTAGATGAACAGTGGGACCACTGATGTGGTTATTGACACAATTATAGTGTATATAATTGACATAGACATAATGGCAAAATCTCTGCCCTGCTTTCTGATTCCATGAAATTAGAGCTATTGTGGTAGAAAAGGGCAATTGGAAGTAACTAGAACTACCTCTTTCTAGAAAGTAGTAAATTAAAAGCAATACAGAATACCTGGAGGAATTACAGAAATTAATGTTACCATCAGGGATTCAAAAAAAGGAAAGATGGACCTTGAAAGCTTGTTTGGAGGTTCTAGCAGCTACATGTATACCCTTGACCAAAGAACGGTTCTCCTCTATTAGGGAAGGTCGTCTTCTTTAACTGAGCATGCAGCGTGAGGAGGGACACACATGGAGCAGTGAGGGAGGAAGGGGACACTGTCTAGCCAGCCAGATCAGCCGAATCAATCCTGGTGATCAGTGGAATGACAGATGTCACAGCCAATTTCAAAACTATTAAGAGTATAATTGTGATGTGGATGTGTTAATCAGTTCAATGTAAGCACTTCACAATGTATATCAAATCAGTACACTGAACCCCATGAATGCATCAATACACAGTTATGATTTAATAAAGATAAAAAAATAAATAAAATAAAGATGATGATTTTCACTTTATCTTCATTAAACTATTTTATTTGGCTTGTCTAAGAAGCAGATGGAACTTAGAAAATTACAATGGAATATCAAGAATTGAACTGGGTGTTAATGCCAACTGCAGCTACTGTTCCAGATGTGGTTTTACAGCTTAAGCAAATAAACACAATCCCTGGTACCTGTATATAGCTATTAATATGGCAAATCCTTTTTTTACCCCTCAATAGTAGCTAGCAATACATCTTCAATGCCTTTCCTCAAAGGTATATCAACTTTCTAGCCCTATGTTATAATTTAGTCTTTAGGGAACTTGATAAATTTTCCTTACACAAGACATCATACTGGTCTATTAGACTCATGAAATTATGTTGATTGCACCTAGTGAGCAAGAAATAGCTATTACTCTAGACCTACTGGTAAGATATTTACATGTCAAGAAATGAGAATTAAAATAGAAAGATTCAGAGTCCTCCTACTTCAGCAAAATTTTTACAAGTCTGCTTATGTAGGGCATGGTGATATTTCCCTTTTAAAGAAAAGAATTCACTGTTACATCTGACCCCTTCTACTGCAGCAACAACAACACAAGGCATGATCCCTAGTGAGCCTCTTTGCATTTTAGAAACAATATCTTCCTCATTTGGGTGTGTTTTTCTGGCCTATTTACCAAGTGATCCAAAAAGCTAAACGATGAGTGAGGCCCCGAATACCAAAACGGCAGAGAGCTCCACAACATGTCTAGACTACTGCACAAGCTGTGTGTCACTCAGGGACACACAGTACAGTCTTGCAGTGTAATTGGCAAGGAGAGGTGCTGTTTGCAGCTTTCAGCAGACCCTAAAGTCATGTAACAGTGCATATGCTTAGCAAATTTGGAGCAGACCCCTGCTGTCTTCTGTGGATAACTAATCCCCTTTTGAGTAAAAGCTCTTATTTTGTAATGGGCTTTAACACAGACTGAATACCTGAGCTGCCCATCATGTCATAAGCTGGGTGAGCACAGCAGCACCCCTTTGCCTGGAGGTGGTGTATGTGAGACTGGGCTCTAGGAGGCCCAGCAGGCACAGCAAGTTACCTGAGGGATGGGCTCATGGTTCCCACTTCTGCTGCCTTGGGTTCTCTTTTCCAGCCATACCTTGGCTTCACTGGGAACTCCCTCAAGTCAGCTGCCAAAGGAAGGAAGAGAAACTTTGAGTCTGATTTATACATATGATATGCAGGGACCACCTGGAAGTGGGCAGCTGAAGAACTATAGCCCCTGTATGGGACTTCCTCAAAAGATAGCAGTGAAGAAAAATTTTCCTTGTATGTAGAACTTTGGGCAAAGCATTTGGTTTATTTTGCTTGGATGGACAAATGGCCAAAGGTACAAATCTATATCAATTCATAAGCTGCAGCCAATTGTTTGGCTGAATTGCCAGGGATTTTTAAGGAATGTCATTAGATAATTGGTTAAAAAGAATCTGGGAAATAAATATGTTGATAAAATTTTCTGAATAGGCAAAAAGAAAGAAAAGAAAATATTTCGGTCTCGTGTGAATATTCACTGAAGGATGGCTTCAGCAGAGACAGATTTTAATTATCAAGTAGATAGGATGACCCACTCTGTGGATACCAGCCAGCCTTTTACCCCAGTTATCTCAGTTTGTCATTGTTCAAAAGGAATCGTGATCAAAGTGGCCAAGATGAAAAGATGACTGTCATTCTGGGCTCTGCAAAGTAGACTTCCCTTTCCAATGCTGACCTGGCTGTGGCTGCTGCTGAGAGTCCAGTCTGCCAGGAGCACAGAGCAACACATATGGTAATGCATAAGGTACCATCTTTGGAGAGATTTGTCTGCCACATGGTGGCAATTTGATTGTATTGGATTGCTTCCATCATGTAAAGGCAGCAATTGTTCTTATTGGAATAGATACTTGGATAAGTATTTGCCCTCCCTACATGTAAGCCTTCTGCCCAAACCCCCTTCTGATGTCTATCATTATCATAATCCAGACAGCATTTATTTGATAAAGAAACTCATTTCACAGCAAATAAAGTATGAAATGAGATCATGCTTCATGCTTGGATGGGTGGCACCACCCATTATTACCACTTATAATCCAGTGATCCACTGACAATTAAATATGCTAGACAATTAAATATGCTATATATATATGCTAGATTTTGGTTTATAGAGCAATTGTAGGTATACAGCAAAATTGAATGGAAAGTGTTCAGATTTCCAAAGTATCCTGTGATCAATACTTTCTGTGTCAATTTGACTGGGCTACGGGATACCTAAATAGAAGCTACAGTATTATTTCTGGGTTTGTCAGTACTTTTGAGCATGCTTTTCTGTGAAACATTACTGTATCATCACTAAACAGTTCTCTGATCAGTGTGGAGGCCTGTGGTGGTGAGTCTTTCACAGCAGGAGTGCAATGTCTTCTGCATAAAGCCCTGGGGTTCTCTTCTCTCTTCTCTGTTTAAGCATCTCCCTAAAGTATCGTTTGCTCCTAGACAGTAGATATCCCATCTCCCTTTCCTTCATTCTCAGTGTATTTGGTTGCTTCTCGAAGGATTTACAATGCTCTCTCCTGGAGGGTTCACCTGTAGGTTGGCATCTACTTGCAACTTTAATCCACTCATTGAGCATGGTGTGGGTAGCCTATTTCTAATCCACTGTCTTGGTCTCTTCTTCTGGGATTCTTTTTGGATTTACTTAGTGTTTTTGATGGCCAAATAAAATTAATAGGAGTTTGGATACGTCAGAAAAATCAAATAATAACTGTAGACTCAGGATTTTAAGACCTAACCTCTTAGGCATGTACTGGCCTCAATATTCCCAGGCTGAGGAAGCAAGCCAGGAAGAGAGGGTAGGGAGGTAGGGGGAGAGAGAAAGGGGAAGGACGTAGGTGGAGGGGGCGATGGTGCCTTTAAGGATAGAGAAGGATTTGGTTTGGTTGCGATATTTTCTTTTTGTTCTTTCTCACTCTTTTATAAAACAAGATAATCTTGAGAGTTTGTTGAATTAGGACAACAACTTAATATACAGGAGACAAAAAGAAGACTTGCTTTGGCAGTAGAAGCCCAGGATAAGTAATAAGGGAGGGCATCCAGAGGGAAACGAGCTATTCAACAGTGACACAGTGAATGACCTTGTGTCATTCAGAATCCAATCAGGAAAACAGAACTCACCTTCAGTGTTTACAACAGATGTGGTTTACTGAAGGGTTTACTATGGTGAGACCATCCATAGACAGGCAGCATTAGGAGACAAGGCAGAGGGAACAAGGGAGGAGATTTATTGAAGCCCAGATGCCACGTGGTAGAAACTGGAATCTTTGCAGACCTTCTTGGTAGGAGTAGTATGTGCTAAAGATTAGGCAGCCACAGATTCCCAGTGTCTCACCAGTGCCACTCGCAGGTGGACCCTGGCTGGAAGCCAGCTGACATGGTGAGGGGAGTCAGTCCACCTGCAGCACACAGCAGGAGAAGAGCAAGAGACAACCAGGGCAAAGAAAATGATTTTGAGACCTACTGATGCTAGAGAGGTATGTAAAGAAAGAAATGGAAGAAGCACAGACAAGACAGAAGAGGCAGCGACAGAAAGCTACAGGCTTGAAAAGAATGATGACTGAGAAGAGTAAAATTCGAAGCTAGTGGAGAGGAAGGCAAGATGGGCAACTGGCAGCAGAAGAACCAGATGAGTGTGAAGCATACCAAGTCATGGCAGCCTAGGTCAGTATGATTCCTTGCTTTTCCCATTCATTTTTTCCAGCCAAAGTGTGCAAGCAGATAAATTGCATAGGATTTCAGGACAATGAAGGGTTACATGGGCTTAACATCTGCTAAATGATGGAAGAATTCAAAGACGCTAATGAGGGCACTATTAAGAATTTCCTAATATTTGCCCACACTGCATAGGAAGGTATGTGACTTAAAAAAATGAAAGCCAAGGAAAAGGAAGAGAAAGGAGTTAATGAGTGTGTCCCATCAAATGTGATTTTGAATGTAGCTCACCTGGTGGTTCATAAGACCCAGATTGCTAGCAGTATAAGTGGATATAGGTGGCAAAGAAGAACAGTCAGTGAATGCCCATCATAGTTAAGGACAGTTAAAATTTTTTTAGAACAGTAAAAATTGTGCAACATATTCAGAAAATTAAAGAGACTGACAACTTTCCAATGACAGATAGTTTTAGATATCTGTTTCCATATCTTTCATATTAAATTAGTTGACTGTATTTATTAACATTGGATGAGTGATACTGAGCCTGAAGTTATTTATTTTATAAGACCTTATGGATCTTTTTCATGCACAGAGTTGGCAAATGCATCTCCAAACATCCTGACAAGAACATCATGCTAATCTCTGGGAACATTTCCAAGCGCAGCCTTACAATATCTTGTTTAAAAAAAGAAAATCAAGAATCACAAGGAAGTTAATGTGTTGTTGAAGAAGACAGAAGCAAATGATGTACAGCTGGCTTTAACCTAGAAAACCACGTGCATACATCTGAGAACCATCCCAAAGGACAGGTCCTATGCAGACACAAAGCATTAGCTGTGGACCACAGAAATAATCAAGCAAGCTCTGTGATTCTGTATCACTTACAGTTTAGAGCAATGCAAAGGCAATAACTCTAAAAAGAAAGCTACTACAATAATTGACCCATAATTATTAGCATTTTAAAGAAAACATTAAAATTAAACTCAATGTACTGTATCTGTTCTCTTTAAAAAGAAGACAAGGAGCTCTGGGCAAGAACTCTCCTCAAGTCTAAGAAAAACAAAAGTAAATCTGGATGTATGGTATGGTATAGTTAGGTCATCTCATTTTGATATTTTAATATAATTTAAAGGGCTTGACTATTGCTTGCCCAGAAACTTATTCATAACATTTGGAGAGAGTGAGTTATATTCAGCTTTCTTGGAATGGTCACAAACTGGGTAACTTAAGCAATAGAAGTTTATTTTCTCAAAGTTCTAAAGTTCACTCAATTCTGGTTTTGGTGAGAGCTCTCTTCCTGACTTACAGGCAGCTGCCTTCTTGGCATGTCTTTTCTTGGTGCGTATGTTTATGAGGAGGAAATGGGGGGGAAGAGGAATAGAGGGACAGAGAGACAGAGAGAAAGAACACTTTTTTTCTTGCATGTGTTTATAAGAATCCTACAAGATTAACACCCCACTTCATGAACTCACTGAACTACAAATACCTCGTTATAGGCCCTATCTCTACAGAGTCACAGTGGGGATTAAGGCTTTAATATATAAATTTGGGGTGGAGATACAATTTAGTCTATAGCATGTTCTATTTATTGGCTTAAGTTAAAGTTCTTGGCATGGGTTCAAACAGCCTGTAATGCATGACCAGAGCCTTGCTGGTTCTCTAATAATTATGTCTGTCTGCTCTATGTAAGCATCTTGACTACCTGTGCTTTTGAAATGCTAAATATAGTCTCCTCATAGGGCCTTTATGTTTTCTCTGCCTACTAACCCACTGTCTTCTCTACATGGCTTATGCCCTTCAATCATCTCTCTGCTCAAATGTTGCTTTCTTATTCATTTTTAGGTCTTTGTTATTTATTTTCATAAAAGATTATGAGATCAGTGGAGGGACACACTCTTTTGCTCATTGTTTATTATGTAGTGAGTACTTAATAACTATCTGTTGCATTAATAAAAGAATAAAAGGGTTTGAGTATCAATTCTATTTTGATGATATTCCAAGGAGCACCTGAATATCTGGCCTTTTTCTCATCTGTTAAAGTAAATCTCTTGGACCAAAGTGGCAGTCCCTGTGGGAGGGTCTTCCCATTCTCCCTCTGGCCATTCTAGTTCAGTCCACATTCATAAGTAGACTTATCCAACTATCCAACACTCTTTTAAATTTTGAATGTAAAAAGTAGCTCTTGGGAGTAAAAATTATCAATTAGGTAATGGTGAAAGGTTGAATCCAGTTTTAGTCTTCTACAGGTCGCCAGTCAGTTCACCCAACACCATTTGTTAAATAGGGAGTCTTTTCCCTACTGAATGTTTTTGATTGGCTTATCCAAGAACAAATGACAGTAAGCAGCAGGGTTCATCTCTTAGTTCTCTATTCTGTTCCATA
>NW_003852454.1:1778818-1779943 GCF_000181295.1 Otolemur garnettii
CTATTTCTTTTTTCAGAGTTTCATAGTTCTCTTTGTAGAGATCTTCAACATCCTTTGTTAGGTAAACTCCCAAATATTTCATCTTCTTGGCCCTACTATGAATGGAAAAGAGTGCTTGACTGTTTTTTCAGCTTGACTATTGTTGGTATATATAAAGGCTATAGATTTGTGAGTATTGATTCTGTAACCTGAGATACTGCTGTATTTCTTAATCACATCTAAGCATTTTGTAGTTGAGTCCCTGGTGTTTTCCAGATATACAATCATATCTTGTGCAAAGAGTGAAAGTTTGATCTCCTCTAACCCTATATGGATACCCTTGATCACCTTTTCTTGCCTGATTGCGATGGCTAAGACTTCCATTACAAAGTTAAAAAGCAGTGGAAACAATGGGCAACCTTGCCTGGTTCTTGATTTGAGTGGAAATGATTTCAGTTTAACTCCATTTAGTACAGTATTGGCTGTGGGTTTGCTGTAGATGGCCTCTATCAGTTTAAGAGATGTCCCTTCTATACCTATTTTCTTAAGTATTCTGATCCTAAAAAGATGCTGGATAGTATGAAAAGCCTTTTCTGCATCAATTGAGAGGATCATATGGCCTTTGTTTTTTATTTTGTTTATGTGATGTGTTATATTTATATGTTTATGTATATTGAACCAGCCTTGAGATGCTGCGATACAACCAACTTGGTCATGGTGTATAATTTGATGTATTGCTGGATTCTGTTTGCTAGGATCTTATTGAATATTTTTGCATCTATGTTTATTAGTGATGTTGGTCTATAATTTTTTTTCTTGTTGGGTCTTTTCCTGGTTTGGGGATCAGGGTGATAATTGCTTCAAAGAATGTGTTAGGACGTATTCCTTCTTTTTCTATGCTTTGGAAAAGGTTATATAATATAGGTACTAGTTTCTCTTTAAAGGTTTGGTAGAATTCTGATGTGAAACCATCTGATCCCTAACTCTTCTTTTTTGGGAGATTTCATACAGTTGATGCTATTCAGTACTTGATATATGTCTGTTCAACATTTCTAATTCTTTCTGGGTAAGTCTAGGAAGGTGGCATGCTTCCAAGTATTGGTCAATTTCTTTCAGATTTTTGTATTTCTGAGAATAGAGTTTTTT
>NW_003852454.1:1780362-1788205 GCF_000181295.1 Otolemur garnettii
TGCTATAAATTTCCCTCTTAGGACTGCCTTTGAGATATCCCAGACGTTCTGATAGTTTGTATATTCGCTATCATTCTGTTCCAAAAACTTGGTAATTTTCTTCTTCTTCTCAATCTCCTCTTTGACCCAGCTATCTTTCAGCATAAGATTATTTAGTTTCCATGTCTTTGTCTGAGCATGTAGATTCCTGTTATTGGTGAGTTCAACTTTTATTTCGTGATGATCTGAGAAAATACAAGGAATAATTTCTATTTTTTTAAATTTGCTGAGTTTAGCCTTATGACCTAAGATGTGATCAATTTTAGAGAATGTTCCATGGCTGAGGAGAAAAATGTGTATTCAGTTTTGTTAGGATGAAATGTTCTGTAGACGTCTATTAAATTCAATTGTTGTATGGTAAAGTTTAAGTCCAGAATTTCTTTGCTTAGTTTCTTCTTGGAGGATCTATCCAACACTACCAAAGGAGTGTTAAAATCTCCAACTACTATGGTGCTGAAAGATATCAAATTGTTCATGTTTGTTAGGGTCCTGCTTATAAATTGAGGAGCATTTTGGTTGGGCACATAAATGTTAATAATTGATAGCTCATCATTTTGAGTGTTTCCCTTAACAAAAATGAAGTGACCAGCCTTATCTTTCCTTACTTTTGTTTGTTTAAAGCCTAATGTATCTGCAAATAAAATTGCAACCCCTGCTTTTTTCTGTTTTTCATTTGCCGGGATTATAGTTGTCCATCTCTTCACTCTGAGTCTATATTTATCCTTTAAGATAAGATTAGATTCTTGTATGCAGAAGATATCTGGCCTGAGTTTTTGTATCCAGTCAGCCAACCTGTGCCTTTTCAGAGGACAATTTAAGTCATTCACATTAATTGAGAGTATTGATAAGCCTGGTAGCATTTTGGGTGTCAAGTTTTTTGAAAGACCAGTGGACATTTTATATCCTTTTGCCACTGTGGAGGTTGGATTTTGATCAATAATTTCTGAGTGATTTTACTTTGGTGGTAGAGCATTGTGCTGGTCATTATAGAGCATGTGTCTGAGAATATCTTGAAGAGCTGGTTTAGTTATGGCAAATTTCTTCAACATCTGAATGTCATTAAAGTATTTGACTTCTCCATCATAAATGAAACTCAGTTTAGCTGGATACAGGATACTGGGATGAAAGCTGTTTTGTTTTAAGACATTGAAGGTCGATGACCATCCTCTTCTGGCTTGAAAAGTTTCAGCAGAAAGATCTGCAGTCATTCTAATATTATTTCCATTGTAGATTATGATTTTCTTATGTCTGGCTGCTTGCAGAATTTTCTCCTTCATATTAACTTCGGTGGAGTTAATTACAATGTGTCTAGGGAATGCTTTATTTGTATTGAGTCATGCTGGGTTTCTGGAACTCTCTGCTATCTGAATTTTGGTATCTCTTGCCATGTTTGGAAAGTTTTCTTCTAAAATCTCTTGGAGTAGAGCATCTGTGCCTTTCAGATCATTCTCATCACCTTCAGTAATTCCAATAAGGCAAATGTTTGCTTTTTGGAGTGGTCCCACAACTCTCTCAGGGAATGATCTGTCTTTGCTCTCCATTTCTCTTCATCTTTGAGTATTTGGTAGCATAGAAAAGATTTGCCTTCAATGTCTGAGATCCTTTCTTCTGCCTGCTCCATCCTATTCCTGAGATATTCTACTGTATTTCTCAGGTCTTTGAGGGATGCAACTTCTTGTCCCAATTTTTCAAAATCTTTGTTGATTTTGTCTTTGAATTCATTGAATTCTTGAGCCAACTTTTGAATTACTCCTTGAACTTCTAATTCCAGTTTTATTTCAATTCTGTTAATCTTATTTGCTATCCAAATTCTGAACTCAATTTCTGACATCTCAGTCATTGTTTATGAATAGGATTTTCTGTTGCATCTCCTTTTCATACCTTTGGGGAGTTGATCTACTCTGGTTATTCATGTTGCCTGAGTTTTTCCACTGATTCCACCCCATGGTTATTTTTCACTGTTTGTTTAGAGAGGCTGGTAAGGTGGAATTAAATTAAGGGCTCCTAGAAATGTAATTAATCAGCCCTTTACTAGGGTTCTGGGGCTGGTGACTGCAGCTTTTCCCCTATGGCTTTACCAAGGTACCGTTCAGTACTACAGGCTGAAACTCTGGAGATCCGCTTGATATGGTGGGACTAGGTGGGTCTGTCTTATGTTTAACTAGACTCTGACCAATCCTGATGTATCAGTGACTTTGGGTTGAAATCTCAACTGTGGAGGAATACAAGCTATTAAAACACCCTGACCCCCACTGGCAATAACTGGGAGAAGAGAATCAGACTCTCCGTCTACAACACAACAAGGGTATAACTTTGAGAGAGTCCTCAGGTGATAAGCCCAGATTAAGAGTTCCAAACCAATTTTCCTGGTCAGCACAAGCACAGATGAAGTGGGAGAGTTGAAAAGGTCTCCAGCAACTGGACAGCAGGGGTTCACTGGCAGCTCAAGTGTGACTCACTCCAGTGGTCCATGGAGTCAGAAATGCCCACTGAGCAAAAGAATGATTCCAGTGGGGCTGGGCCCCTTTTCCCACTTTGCATCATCATCAATCCATCACTGGTTACCCCACAGGGCTGCAGCCCAGCTCTCTCTAATACTCAAGTACACTAGGGATTTGCACCTACGTCAAAGAGGAGACAATGCCTACCTCACTGGGCTGTCTCACTGTGCAACCTGCAGGAGGGACAAGTTCAGGCATGATTCCTCTGGTGATCATTGGAAAATGAGGAGTGTTCCATACGGGTGAAATGACTATATGCCTCTGGCCAAAAATGTCCTTTGAGAGAGAGTAGTGAAAAGACTTTGTGCAGGCATACTTGTAAGAACCTGAGGCAGAATCCCATATGGCCAGGTTAGTTGCAGGCCTAACATGTCCAAGGCTTTGGCTGGAATAGCATTTCTAAACTGTGTTAAGGAATTAAGGTTGACTTTATAAGGCCAATAAAAAAGCCCTTTGGAAAATTGGCCAGATACCCATTAGTAACCTTTCCTGATCTGTGATAAGTGATGAAGGTCGCTTGCTGATGGGTCTAGGAATGGAGTAACCTTTCCTGATCTGTGGTGTGTGATGAAGGTTGCTTGCTGACAGATCTGGGAATGGAAATGTGCTAGGGGACCTCAAGAGAAGAGGAATTTACCCAGTGCATACAGGTATGTAATGGCACATATGAAACCTGGCACATGAAAGGCTTTTGAGAAGTCCAGCCTGAGAATTCCTTATAAAAGGTTTGAGCAAAAACCCCTTGACTTAAGGCCTACATGGGAGCACAGGTTTGCACACAGATTCCTGTATGCCCAAGAAGTTTCTCTATGCTTTGCTTAAAGATTCGAAGTAACTGCCTCCAAATTGCATGGTCAGTAGAACAGACATTCAAATCGTCTCTTTCCCCTGTAGCCTCAGGCTTCATCAGATAAGAACAAGGAAAGTAATGACTGACAACATGTTCTTCATTAAGTTATGTTAAACTGGGTTATGTTGAAAGGGTTATTCTTAAAGGTGTATGTTGGGTGGATTATCAGACTACCAGGGAAGAGCTACTTACAGGGCGGGTGGTCTTAAGATGCTTGAATGAATTAATGAAGTCATTGATATCCAATGTGCATGTGCAGAGGAATTGTAATGAAAGTTAATAAGGTCATTTCTGTACAGTGCGCTTGCACAAGATTCCCTATATAAACCAACAGCAAATAAAGAAGCTTGCCATTTTGCCTGAGCGAGCAGATGGTCACCTTTATTTAAAACACAATTTCAATAAGCGTGCTTATTCTCCATGACATAACTTTTCCACGAGACCCTAACGGCAACACACTTATGGCAACATTCTGGCACAGCGAGTAGAGTCTTAGGCATAAACCCTAAGGACAACAGTTCCACCTGTGTCTGTGCCCAGCCAGGGGTTACGGTGGAGGCTGTGGTTTTCTCTCTCAGAGACCACACCTCTGCCTTGCCATACTCCACTTCTGGAACCTCCTCAGGTCAGGATTGGGGAGGTATCTCTCCCGAATTTGACCCCAGTGGGAGAGACCATGGAGATGCCACCACTGGCAGGGGTGGTGCTGCCACTGTGGGGGTTGTGCCAGTCGGGGTACTGTTGTGTGCAGGTCACAGGAGCCTGGGGAGTTGCCATCCATGGGCCTATGTCTCAGGAGCTGGGTGGTAAGCCAGAGGGCAGAATTACCAGCCATGGGCCACATAGGTCACCAGCTGAGGGCAGTGGGCTGAGGATCCCATCTTAACCCCTTCCAATGATGTCAGTACATGATGTCTTACTTGATGACAGTAAGGAACAGTAAGAACAATCAAAGTAGCAGATTGGCATATTTATTTGAGACCCCAGAAAATTTATATAAGCTTCCATACTAGAAGAGTGATTTTATCTTTTCTCAGCCCAGACATTCATTTCCTCCTGTGCTTCAATAGCCACCAGGTCACACATGAGGCATCACTGACAACTCTCTATTCTGTCTAGTCCTCAGGAAGAATCCAAATGCAGTAACCATTTTTAATTTGAAAGCAGTATAGTTTCTTTTATTTACAATCGAAGCTTATTTTCTGGTCACTCCCTATTTGTCTATTACTCAAAAACAGTTTTCACACTTCCCTAGAACCCCCTTCAAGGTGAAATATGGGCAACCCAACCCAACATGCTGTATACATCAGTTGTCCATGCTTTTCCCATTAAAATATATTTGGCATGGGGAGGCAGGTATAAAAGACACACTTGGTGCATCTTTTCCAATTTGGCCAAGTTTGAACCCCATCTGAACATAATTGAGCCATCTTATTTATCTCACATCTGTCAGCCAACCATATAAACTTGTTTCTTTTCTTACTAGCATGGGTAATTGCCGCAAAAGATTTAAAATCATCCAAGTGCTCATGTCCATATAATCACCTCTTGAAATGTCACTAACTCTTTAACAAATAACATTAACCTTCTAACTTATAAGATGACAATTAAGTTTTATTTAAAATGACCACCAATTTTTATATGATACATTTTTTCTTACACACTCTGTTAGATCTTATGAATGACTTTGCAAAAGGCATGGGAGCCTAGGGAAACAAATTTGGAAATAATAGGACCCTACACTGTCCGAGAATGTTATCAAAAGAAAAAGCAGCAAGGCCAACAAGTCACCACTATGATGAATTCAGTGAAAGTCACTTCCAAAGTTTTGCCTCCTTAATTCTGTTTCAATGATCTGGGAGGGCAGATGGAGGATATAGTCCACTAACTTCATAGTACCAGGAAATGTACTCAATACTCAACTATACATGACACTGCCGGTAATTTATCGAAAATGTTGTAGACTGCCATTATAATGATTCTTGGCATTCATAATCTAGAAAACAATATGTATCCCCTCTATAAAACATATAGAAAATTTAGTGACCTGGCTTTTCAGTATTTGTTAATAAAGAATAATTATTGCATAATTCATTATTAATCCACATCATTACACTACATTTTTAGAAAACTGAATTTAAGTTTGAAGTTTTTTATTGTGGCAGCAAGAAGAGATTTCTTTTTATCTCTAAATCACCACACCCTTCACTTTATTGCCTTATGTAAATAAAGGTGTTCATTTACCCAGGTTCCAAGTTATCTTTTCTTTGGAGAGGGAGCTACCAATATGGTGAAGCTTATGTAGGTATTTAGAAGAGTAAAATATAGAGAGATAATCAATTTACAAGGTAATGAATAAATCCATAGACCTTGTATTATACATGAATTCTGCTGTATAATCTGAAATAAATGAGAGTATAATTAAATACCATGGGGCCATCAATATTGTTCAATGGTCATGGTTTAATAAATATGAGAAATTCTATGATATTAGCCAGAATATTTGTGGCTACAAAATAAAACAGGCCAAAATAACACAGATGTCAAGCATATTGGTATTATAAGCCCCTAGGAAAAGAATAAATTTTTGTGAACATTCATAACAATGGCAAGACTAACTAGTGGTAATTTTTATAACAATTCAAGACTGCTATTAATTCCTTTTTACTTTTCTTCATCTTAGTACATGTACATGTATCACACCTCATTGTTTCTCAAAGAGCCAGGGTATATAATAAAAATACTATCTAATATAAATATAGCACAAATCATTCACTTGCTGATCCATTCCTTCATTTATTCAATAAACAATCATAAAGTGACTATAATGTGAGGTACAGTGGAACCAAAGGACTACACATCATTGCTTCTAGTAAGGGGTTTAAGTAAGTACTCATAATAACTGCCTGTAATTTGGCTACTGTAAGATAGGTATTGTGGGCATTCCAATATTGCAGAGATTACTTCTCATTCTAGTGAAAATACTTACATAAGAAAGTATCATGTGGGTTCACAGCACCAATTTTGGTAATGGTGCATATAACATTAGTTTTCTTTTTACATATATGTGATTTATGTGTGTGTGTATAATATATGTGTATGTTCAACAGTGATTCTTAAAGTGGGGTACCAGCCTTATCTGGGAACTTGTTAGAAGTTCAGATTCTCTGACCTCATCTCAGACCCAGTGGATTAGTTTTCTAGAGTTGCTGCAACAGATTACCATAAACAGGACTTTAGAAGTCAAATTTTTAGGTATCAGAGAGCTGTTCCTTCTGGAGACTGAGGAAACACCTTCCCATGTTTCTCTCTCCCCAAGTTCTGGTGGTGTCTGTCAATCTTTGGCCTCTCTCGGTCTGTAAACGTATTACAGTCAGTGCTTTAGCTCCACATTGCCTTCCTCTCTGTATTTCTGCACTGTTTCCCTCTCTCCCCCTTGTTTCTCCTACTAGAAGGCAAGTTATAGGATATAGACCCTCCCTAACTTAAAATGACCCCATATTAAGTTTCTAAGGTTAATTACATCTGAAAGGACTCTTGTTCTGAATAACGTCACATTCTGAGGTTCTGAGTAGACATGAGCTTTTGGAAGACACAGTTTAACCCACTCTGCATACAGAATCGGAAGCTCTAAGGGGCTGGGTGCTCAGCAGTCCGTACTCTAATGAACTCTTCAGGTGATTCTGATGCACACAGAAATTGGCAAACTACTGCTATACAGCATATACCCCTATCTTAATCTGATTGTGCTGCTATAACAGAATGCACAGAATGGGTGATTTATGAAGAAGAGAAATCCATTTCCCACAATTCTGGAAGGTGGAAAATCTAGGATCAAGATGCCAGAATTTAATGGGGGGTCGTCTTGCTGAAACCTCATGTGGTGGAAGATGGAAAGTCAAGAAAGCAAACATACTTTGTAAGTTCTTTTCATAATGGCCTTAACCCATAAACATCTTCCGTTTGGCTCCACCTCTCAATCCTGTTGGATTGGTGATCAAGTTTCAATACATAAATTTTGGAGGAAACAAAAACATTCAAACCATAGCATTCCCTTTGGCTGGTGAGAAATAAATAAAATGGCCAAATGTATGGACTTACCTTTTAGTCCAACATATATATCAACAGACCTTCTCTTCCTTCCCCAAAGGATCCTTGTTTAAATGTTAAATTATATTATCATGATGACATATAAATGACATATAAATCTATCAGACTGTTCATTAATTGTACAAATTTTACAAGATGAAAGGCTTATTTGCTTATGCATGAATAAGAAGTGAAGTACCAAGTTGATTCAGAGTATCTTATGGATTTGTTAAAACAGGTATAAGTATGACTTACAACTTTGCCCACTCTTTCTCCTTCATTTTCCTTTGGGGAGAAATAGAGAGGGTAGGAACTCTTGGGAAATGAAGTTGAAATTTTACTTCCAACTCACTAGGGAGAAATT
>NW_003852454.1:1789771-1808451 GCF_000181295.1 Otolemur garnettii
AAACGTGCAAAACTATTTTAAAATCACACATATCTTCATATGGAAAGCAGACAGATGAGCACAAAGAAAGAAAACTCATTGAAAAATATTGATTTTAAAGTCCCAAATTAAATAGACTCCAACAAAAAACTGAACTAGGAAATACCATCAAATGCGAGGGTTTGTTTTCAAAATAAAGAGTTATTCAATATTAAAAAATACATGTATACAACCTATGATACAGTATATAACACCCATGTGTATAAAAATGCATACATGCCACTGGTATAAAAACAAATGTGCGGCTAGGTTAATAGAAAAAAGCATGTTATAAAATTCACAGTATATTTTTATTAAATTTACTTAAATTTTAATAAAATAGCAATTTATGGATGCTTTCATTATAGTGCTTATCAATGGAACACTAAAAATTTATCAGTACATTCAAAAAGCATAAAATATGTATAATGGCACCATTGTTATTATTTAACATTGTTCCAGAAGTACTGGCCAATGTAAATAAACATGAAAAATATATATGTGTGTAGGACCTCTTTGTTTAAAAAAAGCAAAATTATTCTTAATTTAAAGATAATGTAAACATATAACTGGAATATCCAAGTATGTGAATTCAAAATCTTTCATAAACTGTAAATAAACTCATCAGCATAGGTATGAAATTAATATACACCACCTTTCTTTCATATTTACAAATAATAACCTCTTAGAAATAGGGATTTCTAATTTTATAAAAGTAAACATACATGAATATATATATGTCTATATATATATATATATATACACACACACAAATTATAGAAATAAACTTAAAAAGTGGCCAGGATGTATAGCAAAACCTTTGTCCATTAGTTGATCATTATCTTATAACTAGCCACTTCAGATCTTAAAGTCTTAATAAAACAGTAGCATATTTACTCATGTTTCTGATGGTTGGCAATTTGGGTCATTTTCATCTGGAATAGCTCATCTGTGCTGAAAGTGATTTTGACCTTGATAAGGTCTGCATGTGGTCTCACATCTTCCAGGAGGCTAGGATGGTGACAGCTACATTCCAGGAGGCTGAAAGTATAAGCTGCAAGGTTGCTTTAGGACCAAGCTTAGAACTTGCACAAGCCAATTGAACTTCAAGTCACAACCCAGCCTGGATTCAAGGCTTTGGAAAATAAACCATATCTTTTGATAGGAAAAATTGCAAAGAAGTTGTGACTATTTTTAATTTATGATATTTACCAAAAAAAGAACACCAATATACATTGTTTTTAGTCACTAAGAATAAATGTTGTGAATATATAATTCATACAAAATAATCTATGATTAACTTGGCTACTTGTTTCATTTTTTTGACACTTAAAAATGTTGGCTCTAAACCTCAACAATAAGGATATTTAAGAATAGGAATAAATAATAATGATAAAAATAGCATATAATGGTAAAAAAGATAATTAAGAATAACATTTTTACTGATCTTAAAACATATTGCAAATACACAGTAATAAAATTTTGATGTTTGCACAGGATCAGCAGACAAAAAAGTGAAACAATAGACAATTTCATAAAATATATTAAATATAACAGCACATTAACTGCAAATCAGTTCAACCTCTATAGAAAACAACATGCAGATTCTCCTAAGAACTAAAAGAAGACCGATCATTTAATCCAGCAATTCCACTACTGGATATTTGCCAAAAGGAAAAGCAGTTATTGTATCAAAAAGACACCCATGCCTCCATGTTTATTACAGTACAGTTCACAGTTGCAAAGACGTGGAATCAACCCAAGTACCCATCACTTCGTGAGAAAATTAATGAAATGTGGTATGTGCACACTTTGGAATACTACTCCATCAGGAGGAAGGATGAATAAAGGCTTTTTGCAGACATTTGGGTAGAACTGGAGACCATTATCCTAAGTGAAGCATCTAAAGAATGGAAAACAAACAGTACATGTACTCGTGAGCACAGAGGGAAACAAACTCAGTGGAAATCAAGCAGAGGTAGGTGAGGAGGGGATGACTGAAGACCTACCTAATGGATACAATGATACTATTAAAGTGATGGGCACACTTACAACTCTGGCTGAAGGATAACAAAATCGATACATGTAACTAAAATATTTGTTCCCTGTTTGAAATAAAAAAATGCTTGATGAATAATTTCACCTACATAAAGTTTGCAAACCACCTATGACAGCCCACGCTGGTAGAAATCAGAGGCAAGGTTAATCTCAGCAGAGGTGTGAGACATGCAGGAGGAGGTTCTGGGCTGCAGCTGCGAGGCTTCTCCTCTGGGCTCTGTTTGGGAAAACTTAACAAACAGCCGGCACAATTTGTGAACTTTTCTTTTGTACATGACACTTTACTAAGAAGGTGGTATTAAAATATTTTTAAAAAATTAATGTGAAAGCTGAAAATTAGTCAATAAGTAGCAGTTGAATAACTGATAATTCAAGTAAAAATGAATTTATGCTAGAACTCTATAATATTTACTATACGATTTTGATTATATAAAATTTTCAAATGTAAATTGAATGATAAAACACTGGAAGTCAATCAAAATACTGAAGGTAAACTGACAAGCAAGTAAAGAGCAACTAAAAAGCAACAAAAGAAGAAACCCAAACACAGCAGAAAATAGAATAGGTAAGGATATAAACAGAGAGAAACTTAAGGTAAGATGATATGTCATAAACAGAAAATGTGTAAAACTCAGAATATATTTATGAGTGAGCTCACTCATAAAAAATTTAAGTCTTCTTAACATGCAAAGAAAATAAACCAAAAATAGTAATACATGATATTACTGAGCTTATGAGAGAAAAAAAACTGACTTATAAAATGTTAGTAGGAGTGTAGGTTTGGCTTGGCACCCGTAGCTCAGTGAGTAGCAGGTTTGAGCCCAGCCTGGGCCTGCTTAACGACAATAACAACTGCAACCAAAAAAAAAATTGCCTGGCATTGTGGCGGGCCCCTGTGGTTCCAGCTACTCGGAAGGCTGAGGCAAGAGAATCACTTAAACCCAAGAGTCTGAGGTTGCTGTGAGCTGTGATGTCACAGCACTCTACCCAGAGTGACATAGTGAAACTCCTTCTCAAAAAAAAAAAAAGTTAGTAAGAGTATAAATCAGTGAAAGCAATTTGGAAAATAATTTTGTAACATATAATGCAAAATAGAAATATGCGTACAGTTTGATCTGGGTTTCTTTTTTCATTTTTACACTTTTATTATTGAAATACACTTTCACAGGTAAGCAAAGCCAAAGACAAGAGCATAGTTATTGAAGCATTGTGTTGTAAAAGCAAAATCTAAACTTCTATGCACGTATGTGTATGTGTGTGTGTGTGTGTGTGTATGTCTATTAAAAACTAAGTTCAAAAGTGGTGAATAATAGAATAATAAATGATTTTAAAGGAAACAAAATAATGTTGTTGATATAAATGGACCAACATGAAGTTTCACCAAAGCGTGCTTTTGAGGGGGAAAACCGGTTCAGTACCATGGACAGAGTTGGCTCTTATTATTTTTAAATATGAATTTTTACATTTATATGAATTTTGTGAAACCAGTTTTTGGAGAGATACACAACTCCTAAGAGTGACTGCTTTTTAAGATTTGGAAGTATATTTTTTGTTGGGTAGTTCTTTATACTGAAGTGTAAGTTCTTTAGTGTTTGAAATATTTTAATATTTTATATATGATCTTTTGGATGAAAAATAGATTAATATTAAGAGACTGATCCTGTTGATAAATACTTTGTAGTTTACAGTGATAGCAAAACAGACTGACAAGATTTTACAACAAATATGATAAATATTATAATTTCTATGAAGAAATATATACAAGTACAAGTAAAATAATGTGGCAAATGCAGGTAGAAAAATGTCCTTATGCAGGGGAGAGGGGGCAGGGAAGAAATATTTTTAATAAAATGCAGCTTTGGGGCTCTAACTTACAGGATAAATGTGATTTTCAAGTTTTGACAAGTAGAGTAAAGAGCATAAAACTAATATCTCAGTGCTTCAGTTTGGCATGGGTGTGATGTCTTTTTATTGGGTAGTTAGACAAAATTAGATAATTTGCAGGAGAAAATTAAGGAAAAACAATCTTCTTCATATAAGTCCAAAGTCCATAAATGTTCCATAAATCTCGTGAGTCAGGCCTTCTTTCAGGCTCTAACTTAGGCAGTAGTAAGCAGAAGCAGGGGACAATTTGCTCATGTTCTGAAAACGTCCAGGAGAAAGACCAGCTAAACCAGAGGCCTGAATCATAGAGGGATAAAACTGCCCTATATCTTATCTCTGCTTGTTTTTTTCCTCTTCTCGGAAAGATACTCTCCACATGATAGAATTCAACAGTTCCAAATTTATAATCTATTCATTTAACAAACATAATGGAAATAAAACTCAATTTTCTAATAGTTGTCAGCAAACATCCTTGTAATGACTATGTTTGGGACGAGAGAGAGAGAGAGAGAGAGAGAGAGAGAGACAGACCCTCTTCACCCAGTCCATGAGAACACGTGTAGCATGAAGTTGTTCTCAAGAAAAAAATAACTGTTCTTACACCTGAACTTTTAGGCTTCTCTGAGGCAAATGTTAAAGCTGCTGGAATTCTCTTGTTTTACTGGAAAGAGTTGCCCATGAATTTACCACGCCAGAGGTTTGGGAAGAAGCGCTCAAATCTTGTCGCAGGTGTGGAGTTAGGCCGCCAGCGGCAGACTGGTGCCTATTTTCCTGCTGACTTGGGACAAGTCTGTTAGTTCCTTTCTCCGGTTGTTTTCAAAGTGGCTGGGGTAGAGGTGGCCCTCCGGGGAAGGCTCCGGACTGCATTTCTAGGAAGGGAGGCCTGGGAGGTACCTGGCTCTTCCCGGTTGCTCCGAGGGCCCCTTTCCAGTCCTTTTGCCCTCGGGTCTCCAGGACATAATCCCTCTCTCCCTCCGCTCCTCCTCCATCAAGGAAGCCGCAGGTGAGTGGTTGGTATCAGCTTGGGAGGTCTGCTGGCCTGCCCCGGTGGTGAAATCAGGAGAGTGACCTTGCCACAGACACGAGGAACCCCGATGCTCCCCCAGTGTCCAGCCATCCAGGAGCTGCGGACAGCGGCGCCGGCTTCTCCTTTGGGGCCTCCCCCCAGCGAAGGATGGGAGGACCCCCAAGATCACATAGCCTTCTAGAGAGGCTTCCGCCTCTTAGGGACCATGTAAAAGCCGCCTGATGAAGCCATGTGATCCTGCCTGTGTTGGGCAGTCTGGGGACCCGCGGAGGCTGCGCGGGAGCCGAGAGTGGTCGAGTCCAGGGGACCAGCGTCTAGGGCAGGAGAGAAGGGGGGTGACCGCCCGCGGGGGCCGGGAGAAGATTGCTCACTGAGAGCAGGCTGTGCATGCTATGATACCGGGAAAAGCGGCAGAAGGGACCTAGCTACCTCCCCTTACTGTCAACTCCCCTGGGAGCCAACCAAGCACGCCACAGACACCAGCCACGCCCGAGCGAGCTACCCACTCAGACGCACCAAACACAAGCCACACAAACAAAGAAAGCCAGACAGAAAACAAAAACCAACCGCCCCCGGCCAGGAAGGACGCTGGCGCGAGAGAGACGCACACAGAGGAAAGACAGGGCCAGACAGACTCCCGCCCGCCTGCCGGCCCGCCACGCACCAGACAAACCACCCGGCCCAGGGCCTTGCAGAGCCTGGTGGCTGCCGGGCTTCCGACCTTTGCCCTGTGGCAGCGGGAGAGGCCACCCCAATCCTGCCAGGCTTCTTGTGTGGCCACTCTAGGGCCTCTGTGCCATCGTGGCCCCGGGCCGCCATCCCGGCTGTGAGGGCTGCCTGGGAGCTGGTACCCTGACCAGGCTGGACGCTGCACCCTAAGCCATCCATTCCAGGGAGGAAAGTTCTCTTCACTTCTTTCGCCAATTTGGTAACAGCAGTTGTAGGTAGTTCCTCAAGTCACACAGGTGGGAGTGGCCCAGCCGGGCTTGGAACCCTAAGGTGTGACTCCAGAGGTCCCCTCCTGGACAAGTGTATATGTCCTAATTTATCTTTTTATTTCTGTAGTTTGTAGGGTACTTAGCACCATGGCATAGCTGTCCTGAGTAGCTGCACACCAAGGAGGAGGTCTTTATTTCAACTTCATCTATTCTGAGAAACACTCCATATGGCTAAGAAGCCAGTTTCTCTGGCCTTCCTAGAATTCGTGAATACATATATTTATTTACAAGCTACTGGTGGAGCAATGTATTGGATTAAAACAGGTTCAGCGCGATTTGACATCCTGAGCATGGCAGCAGGGTCCACTCTGCACTATCCATTAGGATCAGCTAAATGTAAGTCTAGATTTTCTTATGCCCAAGATAAAAGACGTACTTTTGGGTGTCAGGATAAAGGAAAGATTTTTTTTTTTTTTAATTGTTCTAGGAGCTGGGAGCTTTAGGGTGAGAAGAAAGATTTTAGAAATCCTGCAAGTGGTTTAAACTAGTTTTACTCTTTTATTCTTCAGCTTATTTCACGGGAGTATATTTCTCATTAATGGGGTTGATAGTATGTTTCAGACACATGAAAGAGGCAAGAATCAGAGAGATCAGTAAAAATGTTTTTTTTTTTTTAATTTTAAAAAAAGATCTTCTAAAAAAAACACTGGATATAATTAATATTTTACCAAATTGCTTTTACACCCCTACTTGTAAGATTCCTTTTATAGTGTGTCAGAGCAAATGTGAATTTCTATCCTCCTAAAGGTGTGAATGTTGAGACCCAACATTCAACTTTTGTTTGAAAGGAGGTGACACAGTGTAAGCCCTTTCTAACCAACCTCCCCATGAGCTGAAATGGTTTGGAGTTAAGAAATGTGAATTGATCAAATCAGGGTAATTAGGGTATCCATATCCTCATATAGTAATAATTTCTTTGTGTTAAGAACTTTCCTGTTATACTATTTAGTTCTTTTTAAAGTATATCCTCACCTCTTATTGACTATAGTGCTTTTGCTGTGCTATCAAATGTTATTCATTTTATCTATCTAACCCTCTGACTACATTTTTGCATCCACTAATTATCCTCACTTTAACCTCCACTCCACACTACCCATCCCAGCCTCTGGCAAGCCATCATTCTCCTCTTCTGTCTTCATGAGATCATTTATTTTAAACATTTAGTTTCCACATATGAATGAGAACATGTGAGATTTGTCAGGGCTGTGCTTGGCTTATTCCACTGAAAGTAATGTTCTCCAGTTCCATCTACTTTGTTGCAAACCGCAAGATTACATTCTTTACCGTGGCTATATATTATCCCATTGTGTACACATACCACAATTCCTTCATCAATTTATGCCTTGATGGACACTTGATCTTGGCTATCATGAATAGTGCAGCAATAAGCATGGGAGTTCAGTTATCTTTCACATGTATTGAATTCCCCTCTTTGGATGTATCCTCAGAAGTGGGATTGTTGGATCATATGGCAGCATTCTTTCTAGTTTTCTGAGTCTTTTGAACCAGTGTGGGAATGATGGGAAATGAGAAAGAAAGCCACGAGAGACACAGATGGGATTGGGAAAGCTGGAGCAGCCAAGACTGCAGCCAGCACTGAAAGGTGGAAGCAGCTTTATTTACATAGTATCTAATCAAGGTAACTCTGAACACCTGGGGTAACGATTAACTTTAAGGAGGAAAAGCTGTGTGCTTGCCTGTACTAAGGAAAGTATGCATGCGCTGTGTGACTTCTGGGAGAGTAGAAAAGAATGTTTGTTGTTCAAGGAGGAGAAGCTTTTGGGGGGAGGGGAGGTGTTCCCTGGATGTCTCCACAGGCTGTGGGGGTCCTGCCACCTCAAAGCCCATATTCTACATCTAAGGAAGCTTTATATTGTTTCCACAGCAGTCCTACCCTCCCTGTCGCACTTTCTATCTATACATCCTTATGTATAGAACAATAAAAAGAATGTTTTACAAGCCACTTCCCTGTCTTTATTTCATTTTAATCTAAAAAACCTTGTGATGGGGCTAGGTGCAGTGGCTCACACCTGTGACCCTAGCACTCTGGGAGGCCGAGGTGGGTGAATTACTTGAGCTCATAGGTTCAAGACCAACCTGAGCCACAGTGAGATGTCTTGAAAAATAGCAGAGCATTGGTGGCGGGTGCCTGTAGTCCCAGCTCCTTGGCAGGCTGAGGCAAGAGAATCGGTTAAACCCAAGGGTTTGATGTTGCTATGAGCTATGACAGACACCACGGCATCTACCAAGGGCAACAAAGTGAGACTCTGTCTCCAAAATAAAAACTAAAACTAAAAATAACCTTGTGATGTGATGTAAACAGTCTATTATAAAGGCACTGAGATTCCTAAAGGTTGTGTCAACTGTTTGCAATTAACCAATGCATAGTAATGCAAAGAATTCAATGCGTATCTTTTCTGTCATCTCCTCATTCCTTCCCTTCTGTCTGCTGACTTGATCCCAGCCATATCCCCTTACTATCTGATAACTGAGGACACCAGACATGCTTTTTTCAGAGTATTTGCAATGATTATTCCTATCGTCTGAAATGCTCTTCCCTTGAACATCTAACTTAATTGCCCCTGTCTACATTTCATTTAAATTTCCCCTTTCTAGGAAGCCTTGACTTGTTCACAGTTTAAATGGAAATACCCTTCTCCTCACATCCCACAATCTCAATTCTCAGTAGACTGCTTTATCTCCATAGAATTTGTGACTGCTTAACCTTCCAGATAATTCTCAAGTTTTTTTTTTCTTTCTTTTCTCCATTTCACTGTAAAGTAGGGTCTACAATGTCAGAAATTTTGCCTTTCTTCTAATTGATCTGCAATAGTGCATACCACATCCCAGGTGTTCAAGACATAGGGTAATTGTTAAATAAATGAATGAACTGCCTTCTGAGTAGGAACTGCACCTTCTAACAGTGTCTGCCACTATCAAAAGTAAAAGTGTATTTTTGCCCAAATAATTCATATTTGTATATCCAAGGGACGTGGCTGGAACAGATGTGGATTCCTTGGGGTCACCCATTTAATTTCCCTCTTACCTACTTACCATCGCCACTGTTGGCTCCTGAGATAACTGGCTCATTGTTTCACCTTTGTTTGGGTCACTGCAGTATCACCAAACCTCCTGCTCTCTGTTCTGGCATCATCTAATTCCTCTTACTCAGTTACAAGAATGTTTCTGAAATATACATAAAATTTTGACATCTTTCTGTTTCAATATTTTCATGATCTCGCATACTTTCAGGAAAATAGACAAAAAAATGCCACACTGTAGTGTTTAAATTCGTCCACATCTGCCTTCCATTTTGGAACCATACAGGTGCATTTCCAAGTCTTGGCTTCACTCTTCAGCCTCATTAGAACCCCCTTCTTGTCCCACTGACTGGTTGCTCCCCTCCCTCACTTTCACAATGCTGTGCTTTCTCCAGGAAATGGTCCCTCTCTGCTGGACTCTTGCCTTCTCTTCCTTAAGATGCAGTTTATGTTTCATTTCCCCCAGAAGTAGCGTTTATTCTTCTTACCTGCTCTTTATATCTCAGTGTTTATCTGGTCAAATAAACATGGTCCAGTCATCTGTCTTTCCTGCTCTATTGCAAATGTTTCAGGGTCAAGAGATGTCTTTTAACTCTTTCTCTAGGGTCTCGCACAGTGTAGGGGAGAGTCAGCACTGAATAAGTATTTAACAGAATGTGTTAGAAGCTGAAGTAAATGCTGTACTTTTCTCTTTTCCTAATCTGTATATCATTTATCTGGGCTGTGAAATGTTTAGAAAAGATAGAATTTTCAGCAGTGAAGTCTGGCAGAGACTGAGTACTGTTCGAAGGGTGTAACTATTGTGATTTGATACCCTTCTAGGGTAAACTAGAAATTTTACCCTAGGGTCAGACCAGTTATCAAAGAGAATCTTTTCTGACATTTTTAAGCAGTGTGAAACATTGAAAGTAAATGTAAATTTTCAATGATTACAGAGCAGACATGAGGTCTTCTGTGCTTTATCCCCCTAGATGCATGAAGCTGGATGCCAAGCCTGGTCCCTCTGAGTGAAGTGAGAATATGTGAGTATAATTGGCCTCAATTCTCAACTGAAGACATAGATATACAACAGAAAGACGTACATTTTTAAACACTAAAAATCAGAAAGTATATTTTCTAATACATATTAGGGAGGATCTAAGCTCCAAGGAAGAGGTAAGGGTGGGGCATCCAGCCTCTCTCTCATCTGGACCTCACTTCCAACTAAATTGTCATCCCTGACACCCACACTTCACACAGACATGGGTCAACCTGTGAGGTCATGAAGGGTAGCGACTTCCACATCCATTCTCTGGAAATCAGAGAATTTTATGTAAAGTCTGGCTCAACACATAGTTCTTCACGCATGTTGATTCTTCTTCCATACTTGATTCAAAGAGCCAAGACCAGAGATGGACTAACAGGCAAAATGTTTTATATACAGTGTGTGGGAAAGATAAGGGTCCATGAGTAAAAGGGATTAGGGGAAAGAGAGATTCTGTACATAGCAGGGGGCATGGGCAGAAGCATAGAGCTCAAACTCCCACCACTCACAGGGGTGCAGTTCTCATCAATACCAGTTGGCCTGGGCTGGTGCTGACTAACATTGAATTCCCCAGTATCAGGCATCCTGGAGGCAACTCCAAGACAGCTGTCTTGGCCATGTGAAGGAGAGGAATCGCCAGGGTGTTGGCAGGGTGTTGACAGGCCAATCAGCAAAAATGATGGCCTTAGGCTGCCACTGGGTGGCTGGGCTGTGGCAAAGTCAGTCATACAGCTTGTGTTGCTTCCTTCCCCACATGAAAGATTTGTGACAGTGTTGCTGTCCATTGTGGGCGTAAGGGGTAACTCCTGAGTTAAAACAATGCCCAGATGTTGGAATTGGTCCCTGACTGGCCAGTCCAGATTGTCCTTGTAGTTGCAATTAGGCAATGTTGCCACCAGGTGGTGTGCTCTCAAGAAGCCCAATGGAAAAAGGGATGTGGTTTTTTCTGGAGATGAGAGGAGACTAAAAGGTGACAGCCTTGGAAAGAGATGTGTTATCCATAGTATTGGTGTCAAAAGCAGGTGTAGATGATGATATGGCATAACCCTTTCCCAACACAGTGGAGATGATGGAGGACTCGTCATGGGAAGGTTCGTAAACCAGGGACCCTGGGAAAAGAGGCTCTCTACTCCTGCCCATCAGGCATCCCAACTGTGGGGCAATGGGTGGTTTCTAGGTCAAAGGGATGGTTCGAATTTGAGATGGGGACGTAGCCATAAATATAGATGGGCTGATGGCAACTCTGGCCTTTGCAGGGCACCTCTGTTTCACAGTATAAGGAATTTGGGGAAATGGAAGAGAGCACACACTACAGGTTGAGGGAGAGCTGAAAACAACAGCCATAGAAGGGTAAGTGGTGTCCATTTCTATGACCTGAGCATGTAAGGTGGACTCTAGGTTAAGTGGGTCAATATGATGGCTGTGACGGTAGCCATGGCTTCTGTAGAATGGGTAAACATGCCTATGATAAAGCAGGGTTCTTATAGAAGGAACTGAAGGACAGGTGGAGAAGGAAAGAGTTGGAGGGGTAGGGAATGTAGGAGGAGGGATAGGGAATGAAGGAGGAGGAGGTGTGGAATGGATGGAAATGGGGAGGTGGAGAAGGGAGGAGGAGAGGGTTGGGACAAAAGGGGAGAATGATTGGGGAAAGAAAGGAAGGTGGGGGGAAGATAGAGAGAGGGATAGGGACAGGCAAGAATTGAAGAAGATGAGTGAGGAAAGGAGGAAAAGGAAGAGAAGGGTCATAAGGAGGAGTCAGGGAGTGAAGTAGGAGCATGACTAGGGTAGGAAGAAAGAAGAGAGTTCTGGAAGAAAGAAGAGGGTTCTGAAGGGAAGGAAGGAGGAGAGATGAAGAAAGAAGGAGAAGGGACGAGGAGTGATAGGGTATGAGGGTTCTAGAGGGATGGGGGAGGGAGTCTCCACAGATGCATGTTAAGGGTGCAGTTTTGCACAACGGCATCATTAATGGGAAGGGCAGGGGCTAGGAGTTTTGTGCAGGTCAGAAACTGGAGGCAGTGCAAATGGGACTGAATGAGCAGGGGATCCTTCCTCCTCAGGTGGAACCCCCTAGGTATAACTGGCCCCAAATGGGGGAAGAAGGTTGGCAGGAATAGCCAGATGAGAGCCAGGGTTTGTGAATTTTATTTCACTATTTTTTTGCTATGGAGGAAGGTGGAGGGACAAGCAGGGTCAGAGGTCCAGCAGCCAGGTCAGGGGTGGGAAGAGAAACTGGGATCTGGAAGCTGTACGAAGTGGTCATGGCTGGGGGTCTGCCATGTCAGCAGCAGGTGGGAAGACAAAAGGGCCAGGCTGGGTGGTGCTGCACCTTCCCAGAGCCTCTGTCTTACTCTCCCCTCCAGAACCTTTAATTTCTCCCGCAAGATCTTTGTCTTTTTTGACACTCAGTGCTCTCCTCCAAGATGCCTCAATCTTCCTCAGCAGCTCTCCAGAGAAACTTGCAGGTGGGGCATCTCAGCTGTGTCCCACAACACTGGAACAGCACTAGCAGCAGCAGTGGCATTGGCAGCAGCAAATGGTATGGACATTTTCCTTTGCAGAACATTCCTGGAAGCTCTGGGTGGAGAAGAACTCCTGGAGGTGGTATATGCAAGCTCTTCACCCTGCACCTCCTACCTGGATGTCTGTGCCTGAGCACCTAGAGAGCTGGGATGAAGGTGTTCACACAGCAGTTCCATGGTCAACTTCTCCAGTAGATGGGAGCAGCCTGGGCTGTGTTGGGGAGGGCTGCTCAATGTGGGTTAGACATCCCAGGAGGCAGAACACCTCCAGTGGCCTGTGTAAGCCAGTGACTGCTTAGTCTTCAGAGTAGGAGGTCATCAGAGACACCTGGGCATCCTCATTCCAGTTGTTTTTGAAGTGGTTGGGATGAAGATGTCGCTGCAGGGAAGATGCAGGACTTTACTCCTAGAAAGTGAGGTTCCCCCTGCATCTCTGTGGCCCTGGATGTTGGTGGCATATCTCCATGGCTAGGAGAGCTCCATTTCCTGCCCTCCTGTTCTTGGATCTCCAGGCACTCCTCCTCAGCCATCACCTTCCTGACTTCTTCCTGGACCTTCACCTCATTCTTTTGGCAATGAAGGGGCAAGTGACTAAATAGTATCAGCGTGCGAGCACTGACCACCTGTGCAGGTGGTAAACACAGGAGGGTGACCTTGCCTTGGACAAGAGTGTCCAACCATCCTGGAGCTGCAAGTAGCAGCACAGGCTTCTCCTTTGGGGTCTACCCCCAGGATCCAATGGGAAGGATCCCCCAAGGGGAGTACATAGCCTTCCAGAGAGGATCCTGCCTCTTAGGGATGATGTAAAAGCTACTTGGTAAAGGCACATGATCCCAGCTGGGTTTGGACAGCATGGGGACAAGATAGGAGGAGGAGGGGGAAATGAGAGTGATCACATCCAGAGAGTTAGCATTGTGAGCTGGAAGGAACAGAGGGTGATAGCCAGGAGAGGGCCTGCAGCGGCCCAGGAGTTCAGGATTGTAGAGAAGATTGCTCATTAGAGCAAGTTGTATGCTCTACAATATCCAGAACAGGTAAAGAAGTGGGGAGACCTCACTTTTGTATCCACTTTCTCTGGAAACCAAGAATGCACTGTTCAGCAGGGTGACTCCTTGGTGAAACTGGTGACACAGAAGGGGGCAGGCAGGGAAACATGGGAGTCCAGCTGAGGGTACTAAGAAAAGGCACCAGAGGGCAAAGGGCAACTTCCTGCTACTGGTAGCAAACATTTGGGCAAGATCAGGCACTGTGTGAGGACAGTAGGGACCTGAGAGTTTCTGATTGGCCAGAACTCTTACTGCCTGGGCACTGGCTCTGAAGGCTCCAGGTTATTTGGTTCAAGACCCTGTATGATAATGCTAGATACATGTTGCCAGCCTTCTCCCCAGGGCAAGGGGCAGAGCCTGCTTAAGACCTAGTACAGAGGTCACCCTAATCCTTCCAGGCTTCTCTTGGACATTTCTAGGGCCTCTGCACCACCAACCTGGGTACAAGATTGCCTAGGAGGGTACTTGATACCTTCACTAAACTGAGGACTCTATGAAATACCTTCATGGGAGGCAAGTTCTTTTTACTAATTTGGTTATACAGTAGGTAAGCCTTAGGCAGTTCCTCAGGTAGCACATGTGGGAGTGGCTCATCAAGACTTGGAACCTAGGGTATATGACTTCATTGGTCCTCTCCTGGACAAATATATATATCAGGAATTATCTTTTTTTTTTTTTTCTGTAGCTTATAGGGTACTTAGCAAATGACATAGCTATATTAAGCACATGCACACCTAGGAGGAGGTCTTTATTTCAAGTTAACTCAAGGTGACCATGGCCCACTCTGAGCTGCTTTCAAATCCTCAGCAAATGTAGAGCAGGGTCCCCAGCTATCAATATAGCATCATCCCACATTTCTGTTCTTATGGAGTTTTGAACCCCGGCTTTTGTTTCTGGTCTGCTTTGAAGGATCAACATATGTAAAGAATATATTCTAGATCAATTTTGATCTATCCTAAAAGAAATTTGTCAGTATATTTTTTCCATATGGCTATGAAACCTGTTTTTCTGGCCTTCCTGAAATTTGTCTAGAAAGCAAATATATTTATTTATTATTTAATAGTGGAACAATGTATAGGATTAAAGTAGGATCAGCACAATTTGAACATTGTGAGCATGCCAGCAGGGTCCACTCTGTACTACACATTATAGTCACTTACATGCAACTCTATATCTTCTTATGCCCAAGACAGGAAAGATACTTTTGGGTATAAAAATAAAGAAAAACTATATTATTGTTGTAGGAGCTTGGAGCTTCAGGATGACAAGAAAGATTTAGAGAATTCTGTATGTGTCTTTATCTGGTTTTAGTCTTATTTATTTGGGTTATTTCATTGGAGTATATTTTTTGTTCATGTGATGGATGACGTGTTTCAGACATATGACTTGAAGAAGCTTCAGAGAACTAAATCAGAGCCCAGTAAAAAAGGTTTTTATGCATTTTTAATTTTAAAAATATCTGTCCTAGTATCTATAGCTTTGGTCTGGATGAAGATATTGCAGAGGCTCTGCCCCACCCAGTGGAGGGAACTGGAGGAATCGTGATGGGAAGGCTTATATATCAGGGGCCCCGGGAAAAGGGGATTTCTTCTGCTGCTCATCAGGAGCCCCAAATGTGAACCAATGAGTGATGTCTAGACCCAAGTGATATTTAAAATTTGCTGTGGAGCAGTAGACTATAGGTGTAGATGGGCTGATGGGGACTCTGGCCTTCACAGGGCACCTCTGTTTTGCACTATGACGGATTTGGGGAAATGGAGGAGAGCTCACACTAGAGGTTGGGGGAAAGCTGAAGACAATAGTTACAGAATGGGTGGCAGGCAGTGTCCATTTTCGTCACCTCAGGGCCTAAAGTGGGCTGCTAGGTCAAGTGGGCTAATATGTTGGATGTGATGGTGGACATGGCTGCTGCAGAATGGGCACACCTGCCATAATAAAGCAGGGTTTTGGGTGGAAAAAACTAGAAGATAAGTGGAATAGAAAGAGTAGCAAGGGTGGGGAATGAAGGCAGATGAGAGAGAAGAATAAAGGGAAGAGGCAAGGATGCCTCACCTGGCCTCTCCCTGTCTGGACCTCACTCTGTCTAAGTTGTTATCCCTGACACCCAGACATCACACACAGAATTCAGAATTTATCCTGTGAGGTCAAGAAGTGTAGCTACTTCCATATCCTATTTTCTGCAAATCAGAATTTTATGCAAAGTCTGGCTCAACACATCGCCCCTCATGTACGTCAATTCTAACTCCACAGTTGACTCAAAGAGCAAAGATACATGACCAGAGGCAGATGAAGAGAAGGGTTTCATATACATTTTGTGGGAGAGATAAGTGTCCCCTGAGGAAAAGGTGTTAGCAGAAGAGAACCTGTATATAGCAGCTGGCCTGAGGCAAACACACAGAACATAAAGCTCCTACTACTCACAGGCATTTCAGGTTTTATCAACACCATTTGGCCTTGAGTGGTGCTGAATTACAATGAAGAACTTTCCCCAGTGCTGGGCATGGTAGTGGCAACTCCAAGCCAGATGTCTTGGCTGTATGAAGGGGGAAATCACCTGGATTGTTGATGGGATATTGACAGGCCAATCAGTAAAACTGATGGCATTTGGTTGCCAGTGGGTGGCTGGGCTGTAGGAGAGGCCAAGCCTATAGCTTATTTTTGTGTTGCTTCCTTCCCTGAAAGAAAAATTTGTGACACTGTTTCTATCTATTGGGGACTAATAGGTGGCTCCTGAATAAAAATGGTGCTTGGATATTGTGTACGGCTCCCTGACTTGAATGTCCAGTCATGCCCATGTTGTTAAGGCAATGCTGCCACTGGGTGGTGTGTTTCCAGGAAGCCCCATGGAAAAAGAGATGTCATTCTTCCTAGAGACAGAAGGAGGCCAGAAGGTCATAGCATTGGAAGAAGGAGAGGTGGTATCCATGGCATTGGTGTCAAAGACAGAAGTAGATCATAATATTGCAGAGGCCTTGCTCACTGCAGTGGAGGCAACTGCAGCAGTTCTGTTAAGAAGGTTCATAAATCATGGGCCCTGAGAAGAGAGATTCTCTGCTGCTGCCCATCAAAGATCCCAAATGTATGTCAATGAGTGGTTTCTAGATCAAAGTGATGGTTAAAATTGGAGGTGGGGCAGCGGAGTTTAAGTGTAGGTAGGTTGATGGGCTCCGCTGTTCTTCACTACAAGGGATTTGGGAAAGTAGAGGAAAGCTCATGCTCAAAGTTGAGGAAGAGCTAAAACAATAGCCCTAAAAGGGGAATCGTGTTCATTTAAATCTCTTCAGGGTCTAATGTAGGCTGCCAGATCAAGTAGGCTGATCTGTTGGCTATAATGGTAACCCTGGCTGCTGTAGAATTAGGAAAGCTGCTTGTGATAAAAGCAGAGTTCCTGGTAGAAGAAACTGGAGGACAGGTGAGGAACAAAGACTAGGAGAGGTAGGGAACGAAGGAGCATGATGAGGAAGAAGGAGAACGAGGGCAGAGGGCTATCTGATCACATTTTCACCAATTACATACCCTTACTTTATCTCCCTCTCCTCAATTCCCAACGTAGACTATCATAGACCATTATTCTCCTCCATTGTCTTCATGAGATCATTTGTTTTAAATATTTAGCTCTCACATATGAATAACATGTAGGATTTGTCTTTCTGTGCTTGGCTTATTCCACTTAACATAATTTTCTCTAGTTTTATCCATATTATTTCAAATGGTAGAATTTTATTGTTTACTGTGGTTGCATAAAATTCCATTGGGTATATGTATCACAATTTCTTTATCAGTTCATTCACTGATGGATGCTTAGGTTGATTTTAAATCTTGTCTATTGTGAATAGTGAAAAATGCAGCCATAAACATGGGAATAGAGATATCTTTTCCTTATTCTGAATTCTCTTCCTTTGGATATAGATCCATCAGTGGCTTTTCTGGGTGTTACAGTAGTTTTACTTTTAGTTTTGAGAAATCTTCATAATGTTGTACATACTGGTTACATTAATTTATACCCCCCCTCCCAATTGTATGAATGTTTCCCTTTTTCCATATCCTCTCCAGGATTCATTGTTGTCTGTCTTTTTGATGGAAGGTATTTCAACTGGGATGAATAAGTATCTTATATCAGTTTAGATTTGCATTTTTTTCTGATAACTTAAGATGTTGAGGATTTTTAATATATCTGTTGAGTATTTGTATGTCTTTTTTAAAGGAATGCTAATTTGGAAAAGTTGCCCATTTTTAATCAGATTATTTGATTTCTTTCACATTAAATTGTTTTTTTTAAATAGGACCTATTAATATTCTATTAATATTAAAAGAGTATTTGGTGAATATTTTCTTCCATGAGTTGTCTAATCACTTTGTTCCCTTTACTGAGTAGAGGACTTTTAGCATGAAAGATCCTACTTTCTAATTTTACTTTGGTTTCCTGTGCTTTGGAAGTAATACTCAGAAAGTCCTTGCCGAATCCAAAATCATGAAGCATTTCTCTCATGTTTTTCATTTAGTGGTTTTATAGTTTTAGATCTTAGATTTAAAAACAAAATACATTTTGACTGGTTCTTTGTATATGACAAGAGGTAAGAATCTAATTTCATTCTTCTGTGATATCTAGTTTTTTTTTGTTGTTGTTGTTTTGTTTTTTCCCCAGCACCATTCATTGAAGAGACTGTCATCTCCTCAGTGTCTATTCTTGGCAATTTTGCTGAAGATAACTTCACTGTAGATGTGTGGATTTATTTCTGAGTTGTCTATTGTTTTCCATTGGTCTTTGTGTCTGTTCATCTCATTACCATACTACTTTGATTAGTATAGCTCTGTAGCATAATTTGCTGTCAGTTAATGTGATTACTCCAGTTTCAGGAGTAACTTTAGCTAATATGAGTCTTTTTTATTTTAATGAATTTTATAACTATTTTTTCTATTTCTGAGTCTTTAGCTAATATGAGTCTTTTATTTTAATGAATTTTATAATTATTTTTTCTATTTCTGTGAAGAATGTCATTGATATCTTGATTGGGGTTTTATTGAATCTGTGGATCAACTTGGGTAATATAGACATTTTAACAAT
>NW_003852454.1:1810130-1825557 GCF_000181295.1 Otolemur garnettii
TTTAGACTTGTTTTGTGGTCTAACATATGGTGTATCCTTGAGAATAATCTGTGAGTTGAGGAGAAGGAAATGAACTCTCCAGTTGTTGGATGAAATGTTCTGTAAATATACAGTATATTAGGTCAGTGTGGTCTATAGTGAAAAATAAGTCCAATTTTTTTTGTTGATTTTCTGTCTGGATGATCTGTTCAGTGCTGAAGGTGTGTTGACAACCCTAAGAATTATTGTACTGAGCCTTTGATGTACTGAAGCTTTGATGATGTTTGCTTTCTATATCAGGGTGGTCCAGTGTTGAGTGCATATGTATTTAGAATCATTGTATCCTCTTTTTAAATTGACCCCTTTATCATTATATGTAATGACCTTCTTTGATTCATTTTACAGTTTTTGTCTTAAAATTATTTTGTCCAATGTAAGCAGCTCATCCTGCTCCTTTTTGTTTTCCCTTTGGATGGAATATTTTTTCCATTCCTATATGCATCTTTATAGGTGAAATGTGTTTTTTACAAATAATATATTGTTGTCTTTTTCTTTTTAATTCATTCAGCTCTCTCTTTCTCTTTCCTTCCTTCCTTCCTTTTTTCCTTCCTTCTTCCTTCCTTCCTTCTTTCCTTTCTTCTTTCTTTCTTTCTTAAAAGTGTTTTTTTTTCTGGTAAGGTGCTTTAATTTCTTGCTTTTTATATTTTTATACATTTGTGTAAGTTTCTAATTTGAGGTTACCACAGGTTTGAGCAAAAACATTTTCTAACCAATTATTTTAAACATATGACAACTCTATGAATAAGAAAATAAAAATCTAGCAGAAATGTTACCATTTTATTCCATCCATTTTAAATTTTTGATTTCTTTCTTCTATTTCTTTTTGTATTATTTATCTCTAAAAGTTGTTATTTTTGATAGGTTTGTATCCTTGTTTTTCTACTGAAGATACAGGTGATTTATACACTACATTTACTATAATACTGTGTATTTATGTCCTTACTGTTACTAGTGAGTTGTGTAACTGAGGATTTCATATTGTTCACTAGCAACCTTTTCTTTCATATTGAAGAGCTACTTTGTATTATTTCTTATAGGACAGGTCTGGTGTTGAGGAAATCCTTCAGCTTTTGTTTGGGAAAGTTTTTATTTCTCCTTCATATTTGAAGAACATAATATTCCAGGTTTAATTTTTTTCATCTTTTTTTTGGGGGGGGGAGGATTGAGGCAGAGTAGAAAAAAAGACTGGCATTTTTTTCCAGGTTAATTTACTTCTGTTTCTTCCAAGAACTGGCATAGCATCTACTCCGTTACTTCCTGGGTGAAAGTAAAAGTGGAGATTTTCTTCCACAATTTGGAAGGAAAACTTTTTGCTCCCTAAATAATTTGAGAAGAACCCAGATGTCAGGTGTGTGTTTCTTCTACATAATTACAGCTGGGTCTTGGTGATGGTTTGATTAAACCATGCATTTTGAGTCTCCTCAGCAGGGATAACTAATGTTGGAACGAGCAGCTGTGCATCTTTACAAGGCTGAAACGTTCTCATTTTCTCTACTGGGGATGAACATTTTCAGACAAAATAAGAGACAACTGTGATCTGCTAACAAATATCAGTTTTCCAAATGGAGATGAAGTTATAAAATAACCTTTTTTTCTTCTTTCTATCATCATATTCTTTCTCATCTATAGACAATTTTTTTTTTTATTGACTACATGGAAACCTAAGTTTGAAAACCTTACCACAAAACCCCATATGTTTATGATTTCTTTGAAGACCAGACAGGGTTCAAGTCTCACGCCACGGAGCTGTGAAAGTTTAAAATTGTTTTACCTTGTAAAATGTGCTGATTTACCCTGAAATGTTGCTGTTATATCTCATGAGAAACTTTTTATTAAAATAATGAAAAATAGAAAAAAAAAGGTTAAAAATGAAAATAGTTTTGGAGATAATCCAGTTCAACTCCTAAAATAAGTTTGAATAATTTCTACTGATTTTTATGCTAAGAATATTTTAACTCTGAAAATGCTTTGAACAAAACAAAGTATTATTTTATATAAATAATATAAATGCAAATAAATATCTAATAAGTTTTTTCCTGAAAAACTATCTTTAGTGCATTTTATTTCGTTGATTGACTTTCTATATATTACACTTAAAATATTTCCCTTTTTTGGTAATTTTTCAATAGTACAGATATTTATCAATTATATTCATAATTATAGTTTGATTTTTTTTATTTTTACCAAAATACATCATTTCTGTTCATTAATTCTGATATGTTCTTTTGTGGCCATTAGTTCCACCAATTTCAATTTTCACAGATCAAATAATAGTGATCTCTTCACAAATATTTTCTAAGCAGTGTTTTCTTAGAGTTTTTCATAGAAAATGTGAGAAATTTTCTGAGACATAGAAAAAGAGAGATGAACATAGGGAGTAAGGTGAGACAGTGTGAGAGGGAATGGTGAGAAGGAGAGTGAAAAATACTGAGAATGCCAGAACAAAGAGGCGTCAGGCTGGGTGCCATGCCCCTCTCACACCTGCAACCCTGCACCTTGAGAGGCTGAAGAGGGAGGATGGTTTACAAAAATCAAAACCAGGAGTTTCAAACCATCCCGGACAATAACAAGACCCCCTCTCTACAGAAAAGAAATTAAAAATGAAAAAGAAAAGGAACCAGAGAGACATCAACAAAGAACTAGAGCATAATTTTGGCTACATCATAGATTTTGGTCTAATTCAACTTCTTCTTCTGCATAGATTCAGCTCTAGCTTTAAAAAAGTGAGACTTGACATTGTCCTTTTCTTCGGAGGAGTATTTTCAGTCTCATTATCTGGCATGGGCTATTTATGGCTGCCTCTGCCAGTTTCTTGACCTGGAATTAAGCAGATTTCTCCCTTCTGCATTTCTGTACCACTAACGTCCCTCTTGTGTTTGAGTAAGAATGTATTTTATTTTGATTTGTCTCCATATTAGCTACCATTGTTTATATTTGATTGAGAGAGAGAGAGAAAGATGGAGTCCTTACAGCAGTGGTCCTCAAACTTTTTGGCACAAGGGAGTAGTTTGATAAAAGACAACTTTTCCATGGACGAAGGGCGGGGTGCAGCAGGACAGGGGGTGGAGCTCAGGCGGTGATGCCAGTGACAGGGAGCAGCTGACATGCAGACGAGGCTTTGCTGGCTCACCTGCTGCTCACTTCCTGCTGCCTCCTCTTCCCGACAGGCCAGGGCAGGCTGCGGCTGGGGGCCTGGGGACCACAGCCTGGCAGTGAATGTTTAAGCCATCCCCAGTCTAAGATAATTCAGAATCACATTTTAATGAATAAACAAGCACAGGTACACTGTGTGTCAGGTACCCCACTGTCATCATCTTAGTCACCTGTATTTATTTTATCTGTGGAGATCGGAATTGTTTCATGCACTTTAAGCACTTTTGTATCTTTGATTTTGTTTATTTTATAATCACATTTATGTTTCTCTTTTAACATTCTGAAGTAATACTCTTTCCAAAAGACTTGAGTATCAATAAGGGATATACAGTAAGGAAATGGGTCTCCTAAGTGTAACTATTTCAGTTAACCTCTAATTCAGTCACACTGACTTAGCACCTGCAAAATACCAGGCACTTCAGTTGTTCATAAAGATTTGAGAAGCTCGCACATTCTTGGCAATTTAAGTCACTTAACACATGCACTTTTTATTCCCTTGACAATACTATTCATTTTCTCATAGAGGAATAATTTATACCGCTTTTCATTTTTACATTACCCATGGATTCTAGTCTGAGAGTCAATGTCACCCATGCATTCCTGGGAATTGAGAATTTTACCCTTAGAGAATTAGTCCTTTAATTAGAGTGATAGACTCTGGAATTCCTCCCATGTGTTGGCTCATAACCCTGGGAGGTCCCTAAATATTATGTTGTCATCAATTACCCAAAATAACACCATTATAGCCCATCCAAATTATGAAAAGATGGATGCATTTTCTTCTGAAAGGACAGAGAAGGCAGCTGCAGGTTGAAATGCTGGCCAATGTTTATAACATGTGAGTTCCAGGCTGTTAGGAAATAAAGAGACTGTGATCCAAAATCATGACAAATCTTACAAAGGCTTTCTTGCACATGATACATTTCTAAAGCTTAAGCCCTTTTTATCTGGGTAGTGCAGTTGAGTAGAGAGAGCAAGAACTTGGAATCAGATCCCCAGACGTGTGTTCTGGAAGTAGCTTGCATTCTTCTAACTTAGTAACTATCCGTTGTATACCCACCATGGGCTTGGCACAGGACAGGGTGCAGTACCAGAGATACAATTGAGACTAAGTGTCTGCTTTCATGGAACTTACTTGAGCAATGGTAAAAATAATTATTTAGTTACAATTGTGATGAATACTATACAGAGCATACTACCAACACCTATCATTTGAAAGCCCAACCTAGATTAGAAACAGAAGGTAGGAGAGGTTTAGAAAAGTTTTCCTGAGGAAATAAAACCTAAACTGAAACTTAAAAGAGTCAGTTAAAGGTAAATCAAGTCAGGACCAGACAAAAGGAGCATAGAGCATTTAGGCAGAAGGACGGCATGTGGAGTCCCTCTGGTGCATGTGGTTGCTGGGCCCTGAACGCACAGGGTCCACAGGCCGGGGCAGCTGCTTCCCTGGGTACATGTATAAATGTCCTCCCACATATAATGCCATGATAACGATCCTTTTCTCAGACTGATTGACATAAAATATGGGTAGTAATTGAGTACTATATATTTCAGAATCATTGAGAATAAATTTAAATGTTCTCATCACAAAAATGTTAAATGTCTGAGGTATTTAATATCTTAAGAAGCTTGACTTAATCATTCCAAATTATATTTTAAATATTATAACATGACTTTGTAACCTATAAATATATATAACTATAACTTGTCAATATATAATAAAAATAATATTTAAAAAGGAATACGCTAATTACATAAAACATATGGTTCCTTGCACACATGCATGCATGCACGCACATGTGGAGAGACTGCCAAATACAATCACAATTTCAAAATGTGATGGTGAATATTTTGTGGAATGTAGAATCTTAGACCTAAAAAAGGCCTAAAAATCACCCTTGACAATACTTTTTTAATAGATGAGATTATTTACTCAAAATTACAAAGTTGTTTAAAGGTAGAGCTAATAAGGCATTTTCTCATCTTAAATTCATTGCCAGTTTCCCAATACAGTGAGTTTTGAACAGAATTATTTGTTTGTATTACATATTACTCAAAATTACATATTACCTATTGAAAATTTGATCCCAGGTCTCCCTGTTAGCAAAATCCATCTTCTATATCCCAAATTATAGTGATACCCACTACAGGAATGAATCAAATTATAAAAATGAGTGAGCAAATAAATTGCCAATATGTGAAATCAACCCATGTTCATTAATTCGTGAGTGGATTAACAAAATGTGTACATGGAGTACTACTCAGCCACAGAAGGGATGATTTGATGCTTTTTTTCAGCAAGTTAAATGGAATATGAGACCATTATCCTAAGTAAAGTATCTAAAGAAATGAAAAACACCACTCTATTAAATTGGAATTAACTGATGAGCACACACGTGCACAGAGGGAAGTAAAGCTCAGTGGAAACAGAGAGGGAAGGAGGCGATGGGTGAAAACCTACCTAACAGGTTCAGTGAGGGACAGACGAGTGAGGGGCACACTTATAACCCTGGCTCTAGCATAACAAAACCAATACATGTAAACAAAAAAAAGTTGTACCCCTGTAATATTTTGAAAGGACTGAAAAATGAATGAGTGAATAAATGTATGAAGCTGCACAACTAATATTATGAAGTAGGCAGTGTTTTTACAGAGCACACAATAATGGGTTCTAGAATACCTTTATCATTTAGTATTTTTGTTTGGTTTTATGTTTAAAACAAGATCCAAACTTTGGTAATATAAGATGAAAAGGGGATTTATCATAAGCATCCAAAATTGGTGGGAGGCTTGGAAAGTAAGGAAGTGGAGATTCCAGAGCTTGGCAGCAAGAGTAAGTGAACTAGCAGTTTAGTACGGCCTCCATTACTGACTTCATGGAAATAAAAGATGCATTCTAGCCATCCATTGGTAGCTGTGGTGCTTGGTCTAGATTCAAAGACCTTGATGGGAATGTGTGTTTGTCTAAGCAAGGTTCAAATGCTCCTCCCTGCACATGGAGAGACAAATTTCTATTAAGGGATGTAAGACATTATGTCCCACTAATATTATAACCCATGGGGAGGTATTGTAAAATAGGAAGGAAAATAGGATGTTTGATAACCAAAATAATAAAATATTTCACTATGGCACTTCTTCCCAATACTGATGAAAACAGGAGGTAAAGTAAAAAATGTTGAAGTTGATACAGGCCTTAGTTGTGACTCAGAAGAGTGTTGAATGATACTATGAGAAAGAAGATTAATTCTAAACAACTAGCTTAAAGCAAGAGAAGAAATAAGTCAACACCAATTAAAGCTGCGATTCCAATGCAAATAAAAAATAAAAAATAAAATAAAAGGATTAAATACAATTATTCCTCAGCATTTGTGTGTTTCAATCAATGGTGGATCAAAAATGTTCCCCCAAACAACTAAAAAACTCCAATAAACTCTAAGATAAATATAAATAAAACATATGGTATGCAAGCAATTTATATAGCAGTTACATCGTATTAGGTGTTATAAGTACATCTAGAGATGATTTAAAGGATAGAAGGATGTGTGTGTGTCCAATAAGTTATACGCAAATGCTGTGCCGTTTTATATGAGGGATATGAACACCTGTGGATTGGGGTATCTAAGAGTGTCCTGCAAACAGTCTTTTACATTTGAACCACAACAGTTTTAGTACCTGTCAACATGAGACTATAGAAGTGTTAGTGAGGGAATAAAGAAGAAAAACTAAAATATTCATTTTTTAAATATAATTACAGCTCTATTTTAGAGACAGTAAAGATCATTACAAAGCACCCTAATTAAAGTATTCATGTTGTGGGAATGAAATGATGAAAAATTCACATTTTTAGCAAAAATATCACACAAAAAAATAAAACACACTTTCTCTGCCTCTCTTTTTTCTCTCTCTCTGCCTCCCTCCCTTTCTCTCTTCATGCATTCATAAAAACGCATTTTATCATTATTGGCTGGAAGGGGGATAATTTTACGTGTGATTCTCATCTCTCTCCTTTCCTGTATCTTCTCTCACTACTGACAGTAAGATGCTAGCTTATTCAATTCTTTATATTTTAGATAAGCAACTTTGACAAAGTGATCTTAAGATTCCACTATACTGATGGCATTCTTATCCTCTCAGAGGATTTGAACAAATGCCAAAGGTTGTGGGTGTTTGCAGCCTGTGAAATTCTGGAGGCAAATGTCTCTATAGAGAATCTAGGCATTCTGTCTACTCTCTGATCTTTTTTTCTACTTTTTTCCTCAAGTATTCTTGAAAGTCACAGTCCTTCTTGCATGCCACAATACTTCCTTTCCAGGATCTTAACAAGCAAATAAATAAGGGAAAACGTAGAGACTGGTAGGAGGAGATGTTGTGAATAATAATTACTACATATTGATGTTTTAACACAATACTGGTCTGTACAGAGTCACTCATTTAATATTTATAAAGACACCATAAAATACTATTATCCCATTTCTATAAAAAAAAATGAGGCTCAGGGAGGTTATCTTATGGCTCAATATTGCACAACTTATAGGTGGTGAATTTAAACATATTCTTAAAGACTCCTTTTCATAGTCTTAACCACTTCCCCTCAGGCCTACATACCATGATACATCTATTTTTTATCTACGTCCAGCAGCCAAGTGCCTTCTTATCTTATTCATCTTATACCTCTTTTACTGGTGGCTCATTATGTGGACTTCATAGTTTGACTTAACAGTAATCACGATGAGAGGAAGCTTTGTGTATCACATACATGTGAGGAACGTTTTCATCAGCTATAAAGACTTTGTCTCTGTATCCTGAAGTTAGGCAGGGTGGGGTATGGTAACCAAAGTTAACATATAGAGCAAAGGTTACGAATGGACAGTAACCAAAAGCAAGAGTTAGACTTAGAAAATTATTAAGCTGAACTAGATTATGATAAATTAAGATCTACATAGTTATCCCTAGAGTGATACTAAGATAATAAAAAATAGAGTTTGTAAATCAAGAATGGATTCCAAATGATGCACCAAATATATTTGTTTAACAGAGGAAAAAATAGTAAAGACAATCTACAGGAACAGAGAACATGAGACATACAGGAAAACAAAAAGAAAGCAGATGTAAATACAACTTTATCAGTAATTATACTACTTGTGAACCAAATGAATATAGAAACAGAACATATCAATATTTGGAGGAAAGAATTAAAGTAGAGTTTAGAGAAAAAATAGCTTTAAACCCCTTTATTAAAAGGATGAAGTTTCTGAAATCAATATCTATCATCACGAGTTGCTAGTTCATGCAGCTTTAAAAAAGAATAGCAAATTAAACCCAAAAGTGAAAGAAGAAAAGAAACAATAAAAATCAGGGTGAAAATCATAACACAAAAATATCAGAGTCAATCAATGAAACCAAAATTTTGCTCTTTGAAAGATATAAAAAAAGATAAGTCTTGTCAAGGAATTACATCGGCAAAGAACGAAACACAAAAGATACACATTGTTTTCATTACTGATTTTAGTAATCAAAATGAGTCTTTTGATTGACTCACTAGTCTTTTGACTATGAAAATGAGTCTTTTAATTCTTATAGAAATTAAAACATTTAAGGTAATAAAATAAGCAACTTTATGCCAACAAATTAGACAATTTATAGAACAAATTCTTAGAAAGGTTACCAAGATAGGCCCATACCAAGTACAGCCACTGTAATTATATTAAAAATAAAACACTGTCCCACACAAGAAAGCTTAGGCATAGATAGCTTTACTGCTGATAGCTATCAAACACTTATACCAGAAATAATGCCAGTCTTATGCAAGCATTCTTAGAAAATAGGGAAGGAACTCAATCCCCATTACTAATTCCCTCCAAATTTATCTTTAAATACCCTTAATTTAAGTGTATTTAGTCTCTTAATTCCTGATGTATGACTACTGTCTACCTCACATATATAATTCCCTTCACCTATAGTTCCTTTATTTTTGTAGATTTCTATGTATTTGCTTTCTTTCCAAATTTTTCACTGATCTTTTATGTATTTTTTCTAAATTAATCTCACTCTCATTTTAGTATTCCTTTATTCTACTGCTCTTAAAAATTCATGAAACTGAGTTGATGTGATTCCTTGCCTTACTATTTTTAAGCTATTCTTTTAGCTATCTGTTCAGAAAAGAGCTTCTGGACTGCCAGCCTCAAAAAAGGCTGCCTGAAAGTTGGTCCATGGATGATTCTCAGGACTTGGACTGTGGAAAGTATTCTTACTATTCCCGAAACTAATAAGCATGGCTCATTGTGCCTAAATTGTTTGTACAAACAATGTGAATTGTGTGAAATGCCCTATTTCCCATAAATGTGTCTGGCATTTAGACACATCTTAGGCAACAGGTGCCTAGTGGGTGACTATCACCCAGGAAAAACTGTGGGTACTGAGACTTTACTGAGCTCTCCCAGTAGAGGATATTTCACACAGGCTGGCACAATTCAGTGCTTGGGGAATTAAATACTTGTTTGATTCCATGAGAAAAGCACTCCTGGAAACTTGCACACTGAGTCCTGTGACTTTCTCCTGAGGCTCCTTTTTCTTTTCCTGATCTTGCTCTATAATCTTTGCTATGAGTACAAGCATGTATTGATCCTGTGGGGTGTGCCTAGAGAATTATCAAATATAAAGGTAGTCTTTGGAACCCCTCAAAGTACTATCCATAGATTTGGCATCTATTCACATGGTTTTTAATTACTTACCATTGTGAATAGTGTAATAAAAATAAACTTGTTTTTTAATAAAATAAATAAAATTTAAAATTCATGATATACAAGTAAATGTATTGTAAACATTATATTCATTGACAGAGCCACAAGTAATTTAAACTTACATATATTACTTGGAATTTAAAAATATTACTAATTTAATGAATGAAAAATATTATCTTAATATTGGTTATGCACAATTTTGACTTATGAGAATTTCTCCAAGTAGTTATTTCTAAGAATTATTGATAGGATGACATTTATTTTTCTCTAAACTGATGAAACTATTGGAAATCTAGGATATATTATACTTATATTATAAGATAATATTATTCTGGGCAGCACCTGTGGCTCAGTGAGTAGGGCTCCAGCCCCATATACCAAGGGTGGCAGGTTTGAACACACCCCTGGCCAAACTACAACCAAAAAACAATACCCGGTTGTTGTGGTGGGTGCCTGTATTCACAGCTACTTGGGAGGCTGAGGCAAGAGAATCACTAGAGCCCAAGAGTTTGAGGTTGCTATGAGCTAAGACACCATAGCACTCTACTGAGGGTGACTCTGTCTCCAAAAAAAAAGAAAGAAAGAAAATGGTAAAAAAAAAGATATATATATTATATATATATATATTTATTTATATTATTCTAAGTATTTTTGACAGCCCACATAAGTTTCTGTTATAGCCATAGTCAAGTGTGGTCTGTAAAAATGTAATTTTTGCCCTCAGTTAACAACCTTTTTTCTCTGTGTGTATAAGTTTATATGAAGATTGACATTATTTAGAAGAAGGTTGTCTTCCTTCCTTCCTTCCTTCCTTCCTTCCTTCCTTCCTTCCTTTCTTCCTAACTTTTTCCCTTCCTTTCTTCCTTCCTTCCTTCCTTTTTCTTTTTTTCCTTTGCATCAGTCTAGCTTACACCAACATCAGACTCCTAGAGGCAAGTGATCCTCCTTCTTCAGCCTTCTAAGTAGCTGAGACTACAGGCACCCACCATGATACCTGGCTAATTTTTCTATTTTCAGTAGAGATAAGTTCTCACTCTTCTCAGGCTGGTCTCAAACTCCTGCTCTCAAGTCATCTCCCCGCCTTGGCCTCCCACAGTGAGCTGCCATGCCCCGCAAGGAGGGTGTTTTGTCATTTAGTTACTCCCTTACTTTGATCTCTTTTACAATCCAAAAGTTGTATTGAAGGTTTGGATTTTCAGTCATATAAAGATCTTGTTTACTTTGAAATTTGGGGCACACAAATTTATTCATTTTAAACCAAAAGAAGATGAATTGTTTTCTTTTCTAAGCACCATACTGGTTACACCTTTTCACAATACTGTAGACAGAATGGGTACTAATTATCCCTGCCTCCTCATATGAATAGCTTAGTGCAATCCCTTTCTCTTGAGTTACTGGCTTATAACCAATAGTATACAGTAACTACTTCAATGATTAGGTCAGAAGAGACTGTGACTTCCATGTTGCTGGCAGGCTCCCTCCCTCTTGCTTTCTTGGCTTGCACACTTTGGGGAAGTCAGCTGCTATGTTGGAAAGGCCCACATGACAAGGAACTGGGATGGACTCTGTCCAACTGCTACTGAAGAGGTGAGGCCCTAATTGCAAGACCTGACAAGGAACTAAAATACTGACAAATACAGGCAAGCTTGGAAGTAGATTTTCCCCAGGTGAGCCTTCAGATGAAAGTGTGGGTTCTGTGTTAAGGTCTTGGTTGGAGACTCAAAAGAAACTGTGAAGCAGAGGTCCTAGTAAAGCTTTCCTTGGATTCTTGACCCACAAATAAAGATAATAGATGAGTGCTAAGGTGTCAAGCTTCAGGGTAGTTTGTCACATGGCAAAAGTTAGCAAAGACATAGGACTCTATTTTTATCATTGAAGTATCTCCAGTATCCGTTGGGGTCTGTTCCTACAGTGCATTGCAGATATGTCTCCTTTTCACCTTACCCTTCTTCCTGGTATGGTCCTGTTTATGGTTAATGTGTACTTTTAGAGCTGTGGTTCTCAATCTTCCTAATGCCGTGATGTATTTTTATTGTTACAAAGGAGTCATGACCCACAGGTAGAGAACCGCTGTTTTAGAGTAAGCACTCAATACTGATTTCCCAAGAAACAGAAAATAAGAACATGTAGAGACTTCTTCTGATTGAACCATGATGCCCGATATTCCTGCATATTTCTACCATTTCCAGCTTGCCCAGAGAGCAATTAAATATTACTGGTCATGTTATTATATGGTGTAAGGGGGTCACAAAGTCTGTGTGCAATTTTAAGTTGCACACTATTTTAAATTGCACATAAACTTTGTGACTACCTTGTATATTAATTAACTTAATAACTCTTATCTATTGTTTTCTGAATTAGAGTTTTTCTGTCTTTTTAAACTTACCTATCTGAATAGCTTTCTCCTGTCTCCCTATATTCCCATTCATTCCTTTTTTCTTTTATACATGAACTTTATTTTTACAGCATTCATCTATTATCTTTTTCTTACTTTCATTTATGATGTCACAACTGAAACTGATGCAATTTCAGTTTAACAAAAAAATTGAGATATGTCTTCATGAAAAAAATAAAACTCACATATTTTGAAATAAAATTAATTTCATTAAGTTACCCTTATTCCTTTTCACTTACTTCTATCATTTCCTTAAATGCCAAATAAAGACATATTTGTCACCACAGACCAAGCTTGTCACTGTCTTATGTTCTTCTGAGATTGACTGCAGAGATTAGTTTCCCTTGTCACATGCCTTCCTTTCTTTTAAGTAAATCTATGAAATGATTTAGAATATTATTCTTAAGGTCATACTCTAAGATTACTTCAAAAAATAAGTTTTTCAGGCTTCCAGTAATTCTTTAGAATAGAAAGGTTGAAAACACTGTCATACTCTGAGTGGTGAAGAATCATTTTATTTTTAAATCTGTCACCAACCATTACTTTTTTAAAAAATCCAATAAAATACTAGAAGAATGAAATTGTTAAAAAGACAAAAATGAAAAGTCACTTTTTATAATAAGAGTCAGTAGATTTAACCTAATATTATGGAAATTTGTAAACATTCTCCATTTCCATACCTAGCAGAGTCTGGAAGCAAAAGGCTCAAGGAATGACACAAGGCTACAGACCAAATTCTGAGCAGTTCTGATCCAAAATACTACAGCTACTTTCAGGAACTGAGTCCTTTAACACAGTGCCCTACGAATGGTTGTTTGACCTCCCCTGGTTGTCTACGCTGAGGCTGCTTAAAGGCACAGATGTCAAACACCTGATGTAATAGCAAAAGCAGAGAAAGGATTACTCTGTCCTCATTTCAATACTCACTAACTTGAGTAATACCAAGAGTTTCCTCTTGTTTTACTTTAAGAATTTGCTCTTGAAAATATAAGAGAGACTTGAGCATGGCTCAAGGATTTGAAAGTACATCATGCGTGGGGAGAAAGTAAATTTCCATGACTGTGCTAAGGAGGAAGATGATGATTTGGGGAGCTGGGGCAGAAGATAGAGTAAGCCGGTCATATCCAAGAACTGGATTTTTAAAAAGTTAATATTTCCTAAAGAAGTTTGTTTGGGGTGGTGATAAATTCCAAATTTCTCTGACTGGGTAAGGAGATTTGTTAACAGACACATCTGCCTTACAAGAAGCCTATCAAGGAGATAAAATGCTGTTGCTTTCTGAATGAACTTGTGCCATTTCACCTAGTTTAGACCAGCTGCGCAGTATCTCCTACTGAATTTCTTCAGGAACAACCTTCTTCACAACCTACAAATATAATTTTCCTAACTGCTAGATGATAATAGATACAAATAAAAAATAAAAAGAGGATGAAATTTTGGAAAGCTTACAAATCAAATGGAAATAAACAAATTCTGCACTGATGTAATTTCCTTTTCAGCACTATCACACGTGCCTTGGAGAACCCATCGACTCCTAACACATATCTGAACAGTATCTTTGCTACATGTAAGCTTAACTTCAACCAGGTAAGAGGAGAGCTAATGGTTTTCTTTATCAATTCTAGAATTTGCCTATAATGCAAAGATAAATTTAGATGGTATGTATGCAAACATATGTAAATTAAACAGAAAAAAATGTTTGCTTAAATATGGAAGCTATTGGTGTAGTTTTCCTCTGAAGCCTAGTTTTTAGTCTATGGAAACTTCCTTGCTAACATGACAGACTAGTTCTCACTGGTAGTTTTGTGGAACACTTTCAGAAGCTCTCTTCCAGTTGTGTTCAGTGATTCAGTGTAAAAACACTTAAATAAATTAAGAAATGAGGATGATCTTGCCTTAATATGAGATCATGTGATGCCATAACATAATGACCCCGTGAATCAATCTAGGCTTTACAAGTTTGTACTTTAAAAGCCCAGAGAATAAATGTATAGATTTATGAAATTAAGCCAATATTCAATCTTAAAATCATGGGCACTATCTTTTCTATTTAAATCTACTTTTATAAATATTTATTTAACATATTATAAGTAGACCTGTGAATATAATATATATTATGTTGGGTCTGTGCTGCTTATTCCCTTGTCAGAATCCTACACAAAGTTTAAAATATAAGAGGGAGAGAATATGACTATATTTAAAATGAGCCACATAGATTGAATATCCTTAAAGCGAAACCTGGCACAGCTGAAATGCATGGTAAGTGCTTAGTAAAATGTATCGAATGAATGTCTTAGTCTATTCTAGCAGCTATAGCAAAATATCATAAACTGGGTGGTTTATAAATAAGAAAAAATTATTCCTTACTGTTCACTGGGCTGGAAAGTCCAAGATCAAGGTGCTGGCAGATTTGGTGTCTAGTGAGGGCCCACTTTCTAATCAGAGATGACATTTTTGTACCAATTCCTCCTGTGGTAAAAGGGGCCAGGGGCTGCGTGGGAGCCGTTTACATTAGGCCCATTCATGATAGCTCCACTCTCATATTCTAGTCACCTCCTATAGGCTCCAAGTCTTAACTCTATCATATTGATGATCAGGATTTCAACATATTAATTTTGGGGGAACAGAAATTTTTAAATATTCAGACCATACAAATCCAGCCCTGACACTGCCCCCCCCACACACACCAAATTCATGTCCTTCTAACATGTAAACTATATCATGCTATCCCAATGACACAGATGCTCTTAACTCATACCAGCATCAACTCAAGAGTCAATAGTCAGTGTCCCACTTGAACATATACTAGGATGTGGATGAACTCAAAGTTCTTGCCAGGTGTCCTCAAACTATGGTCTGCCGGCCACATGCGGCCCGCCCAGGACATTTACCAGGCCCGTGGGGTGTTTTTGCCGCTGCTGCCCATCCTGCTTAGCTTCTGCCTGTCCTTTTAAACTATAGTCCGGCCCTCCAACAGTCTGAGGGGCAGTGAACTAGCCCCCTGTTTAAAAAGTTTGAGGACCGTTGTTGCATACTGAGGCACGTTGTTCTCCAGCTGAGAGTCTGGGACACCAATGAATTATGGGCTACCAAATGCAGC
>NW_003852454.1:1825818-1826851 GCF_000181295.1 Otolemur garnettii
ATACTATCCATATTCCTGGATTTGTGGCAAAAAGAAAGAAAATTATAAATTTTAATAGTTGACTCTACATTCAAAAATTGAATTTTACAGGAAGTCCAATTATGTTCAATCTAAGCTCCTTTCTTGAGAAAAGCTTGTCTAAATTCTATTTTCAATTTTCTTTTTTAAGTATATTAATATTCAGGCATGTCAGGCTGAATTATATATAAGGAAAGCTAAATAGGAAGAAGAAAAAGGGAAAAGATAGACTCTTCCCCCGCCCCAAGGTTTTATGAAAAGCAAAGAAAGGAGATAAGGGGGAGACGGAAATAGCCAGGTAGATGTCGAACCTAGACAGGAAGGGATAACTTAGATACAGCCAAGGGAGGATCAAGAAAACATTTGCTCTGTCAGGAAAGAGAGAGGGGGATCCTTTTCCTGCCACTGGAAAGAGACACAGTCAACATCCCTATAGCGAAAGACAGGTTAACAGGAGAAAAACATAACAAATTCATTATGCAGGCACGTGCACACAGAAGTCATGAGAAACGTGAGAACTGACAGCAAGGGCCAAACGGTTGATGCTTAGTTACCCCCTGGGGGAGAGGAAAGGGCGAGTTGTAGGAATAAATGATTTTCCGGGAAAATAAAGGCACCCTGTAGGCAGATATTAACTTGTAAAGGATTCTGTGTGCGAAAGTGAGGGGCATACACCGCAAGAACAAAGGTTGTTTTATGAAGCAGATAAAGTGCCCCAGGTCATCTTTCTGAGCTGTTTTCAGAAGAATAAATGAAAAGATGAAAAGTCCGAGAAGGCCGCTGAGGACTCCCTGTCTCGTCTTTCCTCAGGTGATCGATCTCTCCTACGTGTCTGCCCGGGGAAGACGGACTCAGACCATGGCATTGCTTTTGGAAAAAAGCTTCCTTAGCCAAATGAGAACATTCCCCAGGGAAAGTCCCTCCCAGCGCTTCAGGAAGGAGAGAGGCTGGGGGTGGGAGAATGTGTGTGAGAGAGAGGGAGACCTTGATTCTAGGCTTATTTCTGAGGCCGTTC
>NW_003852454.1:1826871-1827743 GCF_000181295.1 Otolemur garnettii
TAGGTGTGTTTCCTGCAGACAGCAAATGGATGGCTTGTTTTTTTTTTAATCCGATCAGCCAATCTATGCGTCTTCAGTGGGGAATTCAAGCCATTGATTTTTATTGAGATAATTGATAAGTGTGATAGTATTCTAGTCATCTTATTTTGTAAGAGTCCATTGCTTAGTTTTATCTTTTGCATCCCTATGGAAGTTAGATTCTGTCCTTTATTTATTTATTTATTTATTTATTGCATTTTTTGGCTGGGGCTGGGTTTGAACCCACCAATTCTGGCACATGGGGCCAGCACCCTACTCCTTTGAGTCACAGGTGCCACCAATAGCTTCTGTTCTTTAATTTCTGAGTTCTTACTTTGCTCTTCAACCATTGTGATTGTCAGTGTGTAGAACAGGTATGTATTTCCTATAGAGCTAGTCTTGATCTGGCAAATTCCCTTAATGTTTGCATATCAGTAAATGATTTGATTTCTCTGTCAGTTTTAAAGCTTAGCTTAGCAGGATATGGAATTCTGGCCTGGAAATTGTTCTGTTTAAATAGAGTAAAAGTAGATGATCATTGTGTTCTTGTTTGGAAAGTTTTATTAGAGAAGTCTGCAGTCACCCTGATGGATATATTTGCCCCTGTGCTTAGTCCTGAAAGCTTGCAGAATCTTTTCTTTTGTCTTGACTTTGGACAGGTTCATCACAATGTGTCTGGGAGAAGCTCTGTTAGAACTAAGATGACCTGGAGTCCAATATCCCACTGAAAGGAGTATGTCCGACTGTTTGGTGATATTTGGGAAATTTTCGTTTATAATATTTTCTAGTATGGCTTCCATTACTCTGGGGCATTCTTTTTCCCCTTCTGGGATACCTATAACTCATATGTTTGA
>NW_003852454.1:1827763-1829436 GCF_000181295.1 Otolemur garnettii
ACAGCCGCGCCAGGGACCCGGTGGAGGGGGATTCAGAGCAAGTACCCACCCAGCTGGGTTAGCGGGAAGCCAGCCAGGAAGCAATCTGAAAGCACCGCTGGAGCTTGGAGGGACCAGACTTGGAGTTAAATGGGCTGCAGATTTCCCTAGTGTCAGTGAGACGTGCAGGAACCAAAGAGAGAGAAAAGAAGCCTCATTCCGGACACCCAGCGATTAGGACAAAGTCGGGGAACCCCCACCTGCCACTTCCTGAAGCCTGTGGAGAGGACTCAACAAGAAATTCAGACTCTGGAGAAAAAAGTCCAAGAGATGTGGCAGGCTATTCCAGAAACTGAACATTTTTATGCAAAAGAGACTGAAAACTCCCATTAAACAAGATAAGTTATTAAATTAGACTAACATTAACTCAGATTAGATATTTGGTAATTTTTTCCTGCTAATTGGGCCGTAAAGTCTTACATAGAAAATCACATCTAATTTAATCAAGAATAGCAGAAATTATCTTTTTCTTTGAATATCCAAGTAGTGTTCTGAGCCAAGATTTATGACATGAAGGCCCCCAACTTCTCCTTACATTTTAAATTTAAAAATAAGAATTTGTCACTCAAAAGCAACAAGTATTGATAAGCCATTGTCTTTTTCTCCCAAGTCAGTGAGTTTCTCTTATTTGTTTGTTTTAAAATATTTAATTGGCAAATAAAAACTGTATGTATTCAAACTGTAAAACATGATGGTTTGATATATGTATGTATACATTGTATAAAAGTTACTACAATCAGCATATCCATCACCACATATGGTGATGATTGTGTGATAAAGATACTCAAAACCAGCTCTCTTATCAAATTTGAAAGTAAACAGTAGAGTATTATTAACTACAGTTGCTACGTATACACTAGATTCCAGGTTTTATTCATCTTGTAATTAAAATTGTGTACCTTTGACCAATATCACCCACCTCCTGCCCACCCCAGGTTCCGGATTAGGAAAATGCAAGTCAAAATGACAATGAGATATCAAATATCTCTTCCTAACTTAGAACTGCTGTTATCAAAAAAACAAATGCTAACAGCAGAGTAGAGCAAACCCTTGACCACTGTTCGTGGGCATGTAAACCCATGCAGTCAATGTGGAACACAGTATGGAGGTGCCTCGACAAATTAAAAATAGGAATACCCTGTGTATATTAACTGGGTATGTATGCAGGGGAAACGAAAGTAGTATCTCAAAGAACTATGTGCATTACAATAAGCAAGATGTGCCAATAACTTAAGTGTTCATTGATAGATAATGGAATTAAAAATGTTATTTCTCTCTCGATGTATATATATTTATATACATATATATCTAAATTTATATGTCTAAATTTATATATCTAAATTTAAATTTATTTAAATTGCATATGAATTTATATAATTAATATATAATGTAAAATTTACAACTATTCTAAATTACACATGAACCGAGGAGTTGAATCTCCTATGAGTCTCTCAAAACAGATAACAAATTGAATGAGACAGAGTCTGCCTTTTCTAGCAGTAGGTAGGGGATCCTTGCAGAAGTACTAATACTTGTAGTATGTGAAGTGTGACAGTGTGACTTATGCAAAATGTCATGAGAACATAAGAGGATAGTGCAACTCCTTTGTCAGGGGGAAATTTTGCAGTTAAGGT
>NW_003852454.1:1829456-1831497 GCF_000181295.1 Otolemur garnettii
GTGGGGTCCAGAAGTCTCTTGCTGACTCTCTGTGTCCCCAAAGGGATGTTTCTGGGCATATCCCACCAGCCAGAGATGCCCAGAGTCCTTTCTCCCCAGTCTCACTGTGCCCAGTTGCACAGAAGCTGTTACTAGGCCGCCATCTTGCTCCTAGCTCCAGAAGTGGAATTCTTCATAACTAAATGTGGAAGCAAATGATACTTAAGGAGTGAAGTAAGAACATGTGCAATTTTTATTAGAGATGCTTGGCAGTATCATATCTGTCCCATATTATTTAAAGATTGGTTTTATAGAGAGATATACACTTTCTGTCGTTCTTTTTTGTCTCTGAAATTTGACCGTGAACCTTTTGACTAGCAGCTCTTCACTGCTGTCTTCCTTGGCCCTTAGGTGTTTGGTTAAGCTCTTTATCTCTTATTCTTTTCCTCACATGCTGACAACCCCCTTTGACTTAAGTGGTTGATTTTAAGAACTCTCCTTTAGAATGATTTGGGCATTAAAATCTGAGGTCCATCTTACGAGGCTATTGCCCCATTCTTTCTAGGGTCCTCAAAAGAGGTGGGAGCATCTATCATTTAAAACAAAGCAAGGCTATTGTATTAGAAAAGGGCCCTTTGTCCTAGGACCCTTAGGAGCTAGGCAAGATCTCTGCTCATTTAATCTGGGTAAGGGGTGGGTAGGTGACCCACCCAAACATTCAGGCAAAGTTCAGTCTATTTACCAGAGCCAGAGGCCAAGGTAAAACTACAGTGCAAAGTCAGATTCATATTTTAAAAACTCAAACTTGATGTTCACTTCTACATACTGCTCTGGAATTCTTTTAATTCCATCTGTTTAAGATCATGATTGGTCTACATCTCCAGCTTCCTTCCTGAGTTCCAGACTCACATGTATGAATTTCCCACTTGACATCTCTATGTGTGTGTCTAGGAGGTCTCTTTAAATTACTATTTCCTAAGCTGAACTCTAAGACTCCCTTTTTGATCTCCCATCATGCTACTACTATAATGTTCACTATCTCAATAAAAAATCACCAATGATCCATTCTTTCCGGTCTCAATATTAAGTCCACACATAGACCAAGTTCCTTCCTACTTTGGGAATTGTAGATGTGATTTCACCCCTTACACTTTTCCCCCAGAGGTTATTATGCCTTTCATATCATTTAGCTCTTTCTTTAAATATTGTCTTCTCAGAGAGTTCTTCCCTAGCCTAAAATAATATTTCCTTTTCTCCATTTTATTATTCTTTATACCATTTGTCACTATATGACATTATAAAATTATGGCATTTGCTGCAGTGCAGGAGCAGCATCCCAGCTCACTGCAATCTTGAACTCATGGATTCAACCCATCCCCCTGCCTCAGTCTCCTAAGTAGCTAGGACTACAGGTGTGCACCATCATGCCCAAATGAGATATTATTATTATTACTACTGAATATTATTGGTAATGACATATTATTGTTAATAAAAAGTTTAGAAAAAATTGTAATAAAGATATATTTATATATATTTTATTTTTGATGGAAAACATTATCATTAAGCAAAACATTGAAGAAAAGTAATGTCCAGTCAGTCTATTTCCATGCGTTGGCAAAATGAAATACGTGGGCACATAAAACTTAAATAAGAATTTAAAAATGTTTCAAATAAAAATATAAACAAAATAGAATAACTTTTATATTTAGGTGTTTGAAAATATAATATCTTTAGGGCTTTGGTACAAAGAACAAAGAAAACAAATTTTTTAATGTGAACGGTCACTTTCTTAAGAACAGACACTCCAATGATGTGTGTTGATCTGGAGACCCGAGCCTGGACAATATTGGGTACTCAAGATTATTTTCTAATGAATTAATTAAATAATGAAAGAATAATACTAATTAAACTAAATAAACAATGATAGGAGGAAGAAGAGCAAAGAAAATCTGAAGTTTCTGAAGAAGTTATGGAAATAAAACCATATCTATGGAGGCTTTTTAGTAAAGATATGTGGACCATTGGGTTTCAAGGCAGCTAGCTGCCTGTGTCCTAAAATGTC
>NW_003852454.1:1831517-1832580 GCF_000181295.1 Otolemur garnettii
TGATTAGCTGCAAGGATGGAAGCAATGAGCCAGAAATACAAGCCTGTGCACAATTAAATATTGAATAGTGAGCCATTTGATATTTGAGTATTATGGGAGTTATGAGTATTATGGGAGTTTAGAAAAGAGGGAAACTAATGAGGACAGAGTGCTCGGTGAAGGCTTCATGGAGCAGACACGTGATTCAGTCCGAGGCCCTCGGCATTCTGGCTATGTCAGCAGCAATCTTATCACACCTCCTGAAGTCAACGGGCATCTGTCAATTAAACATCAGGACAGGAGGGAGCAGATCACAGACCTTCTGATTGAGATGTGCAGTAGTTAGAGTGATTAATTCATCCAGGACGTTTCCTAAAGACTGCTCCTCAGGTACCGTTTCTGTGGGAGGTTAATAGGTATTCTCTGTAAGAAGAATTTTGTGGACAAAACTCAATGTTCTTCTAAGATGTCCTTTATTAATATTTTATATTTTATATAATGTTGGGATGCTCCAAATGGTGGTAATGCAAACAGTGTCTCAGAGAAAATTTAACCACAGAATCTTTTCTGAAATGATTCAACAGCTGCTGCACAGGACACACTTTAAGAAACATAGACATACCTTTGGCTGCTGGCAGCAGAGAAATCCAGTGTGTCATTTGGCAAGAAAATAAGTCAAAATATAACAAGATAACTAGGTGCCACACCAGGGAGTGGAATTCTTTTTTTTTTTTTTTAATATTGTTGGGGATTCATTGAGGATACAAGAAACCAATTTGTTAGGTCAAGTCCCTTTGATAATTGTGTCTTGTCCCCAAAAAGTGTGTCACAAACCAAGACTCTACCCCCTCCCTCCTTCCCTCTCCCTGCTCTTTCTTTCCCCCACCCCTCCCTCCTTCTTTCTCTCTCTGCTCTCCCCTGCCCACACCCTCACAGTGTCATTAATTGCCATTAATTGTCCTGATATCAAAATTGAGTGCATAGGATTCATGCTTCTCCATTCTTGTAATGCTTTATTAAGAATAATGTGTTCCACTTCCATCCAGTTTCATACAAAGGATGTAAAGTCTACTTTTTTTTTTTT
>NW_003852454.1:1833935-1867906 GCF_000181295.1 Otolemur garnettii
AGTCATGACAAAGAAAAAGGCCTGAATCATGTGGCTGATTCTCTTTTATACCTTCTCTGTCAGGTCTACATCATGGTGCAGAGGTTGACTTGAAACCTGAGTCTTCTGGCACAGGCACACCTCCCATGAGCCTCTCTGAGAACTCATTGTGAGGGTGGGGTCGGGATGTGACCCACAACGGAGAGGCTAAAAACATGCTAAGTAGGATAAAGAATGTTCAGGGTCAGCTTTAGGATGCTATTGTACCTGCTGTTAGGCCCGTGGGTTACAGAGTCTTCTACATCTTTTCATTTGGCACACTTAGTTCTAGTTGGTAGATTGGGAGGGTGGTCCATCCTTTGCAGGTGTGAGCAATCACTTGAGACAGAATTAAGGTGGGCAGCATCAAAATGGGGGGGCCCACCTTGTCTTCCCTCCCAGGAGAGCCACTCCTAACTACCTAATAGAAAAAAATACTTTCTGCCCCTTGTAAGTGTAGATGCAATGTTGATCCTTTACCATCTTCCCTAGGAAAGACAGAAAAAGCTCAATGGTCTTTTCAGGCTAATTGAGTTGACAAGTGATCTTTTGTAGCAGGGTATTAAGTTTGCAGCCTCTGTGCCTCTATTTCTGTTATGAAATGGTAAGGATGAGGTTTTCCCAGCTTACCACATGAATATATTATGAGAATCAAATGATGTAGATTTGTCAGCACTCTGGAACAGTGAGGTTTCCATAGCTATAGAAGTCTACTGCTATCTCTATTATTGTATTAAAATTACAATTTTGGGCAGAGCTTGTGGCTCAAAGGAGTAGAGTGCTGGCCCCATATACCAGAGGTGGCAGGTTCAAACCCAGCCCCAGCCAAAAACTTCAAAAAAAAATTACAATTTTAATTACCTTTAATAACAAATATGGAAGAAGGGCTTAAAATGCATGTTGGTCAAAATTAGACTCAAATATTTTTCCATAATTATAATAGTGTTGATCCTTTCATTTGTCTCCATAAATAATTGCTAAAGTACTAATAACTAAAGTATATTTGGATTTGAATTTGAAACCTACTAAGTAACTGCCAAAAGAATGACAAGTCCCTTCCCAACCCTGTCTAATAAATGCTGGGGACCCTTGCCCTTCTTCAGTGATGCTTCCCATATAAGCTATTATTCTTTTTTTTTTTTTTTGTAAGACTTGCTATTTTATTTCCTGATTTATAAGCTATTATTCTATGGCGTTTGCATGTTTTAAAAAACAAATGCATCTCTGTCAAAGCATTTCAATTTTATTATGCTGTTTATGTTTTAATTAGATCTCCTGAGAAATATCAAGGCACACAAATTAAAAGTGGATCTCAAGAGGCAGTAGGGACACTTGTTAGGCATCTTTACATTTCATTGTGCTGTCAGGCTTTGGGGCTGAGTTTGGAGCATTCCAGATGAAGGTTTTACCTGTAGCACTTATACATAAAATGCAGCCCCAGGGGTTTAACGTACCTTGAATCTTAGACTGGATCCAAGGTTCATTAGCATTTCATGGGACAGGTCCTCTGCATGCTACCTACCAGCTTCTCTCTGTGCTTACTTTAAAAATTTCACCAAAGAAATAAATTAACAGGTCATTTGACATCATTGTATGCCTAGCACATGATTTCTTTTTGATAGGACAATATTATTTTCAAATGCACATATTTTGTTTCTTTGTTTTTGCTTATTAATTTAAGTAAACAGGCTAATTAACTGATATCTGAAGTTCAATGTTATGCACTGGGGTTATATTAATAAGAACAAATAAGAAGCATTTCTTATTAAGGGGTCCAGTTTCAAGAAAAGGAGATTCAGTGTTTATAAAAGGGATACACCAATTTAATTCTTGAAATTGCTTTTTACCTTCAGTATGCCATCTAAAAAGTTTTGTAATAAAATATGGTTTAACTGATATTTTTTCATTAAAAACTTCTCTTGGTTAAGGAGAAAACAGTCTTCTAAATATGCTGGAAGTCACGAAGTTTACTTTCTCATACTTGGCAAGGTTTGAAAAACTTAACCAGTAGTTTTTAAACTCTATTTATGTTTGTGTTCCCAGAATCAAACTTGTTCAGAGCGAAATATAGAAGATTATTTTTTGTTAATGATCATAGGTAGTGTCAGGGGGCTATGAAGACCCCAGCCCTGGTTTGGGATTTGAGTGGGGGCCACCAGCCAGTAGCCTCCAGAATTTGAAACCACTTTGACTCAGCCAGTAACAAAAAAGGAAACTCAGTAGCAACAGCAGAGCTAGCACAAAAAGAGGGAGTTACAAAGCCGTGGCAGGCAATTGGCAAGGTTTTATTTTATAGAAGAACACAATTAAAAATATAAGCACAAAAGACATACATAAATTTATAAGCAGCTAGAACACACCTGAGAGGGTAGTATGGGACTCTTCCTTGTGAATGCGGAAGGACCCTTACAAACTTCTCCCTTGTATTCATTCTCTAATTCCTAGCTTTGCTCCACCAACTTCTAATGTGTATGCATTTCTTTCACCTAGGGTCTTGATCAAGCCGACTCTACATTATTCTTAACCAACTTCTTTGGTTAAGTTGGCTAAGAAAGTCTCCAAGATATTAATAGGACATTGATTAATCATGGGATGATGACTAACTTCTTTAAGAAATTTCTTCCCTCTATGGGGGTTTTAGGAGTCGAGCAGGGCCTGAATTTCAAATCTTTCAAACCACAATCTTGGTTACTTCTGCTTTTGTAGTAGCCTAGAATAGTCTGTCTTCCCTACCCTGCTCGTGTCTGAGCTAATGAACTTTTTCCCCTGTGTCAACAAGTGTCTGCTTTTCTTTTCCTTCTTGCCCGGGTCCCTACCTAACTAACCCTAACAGGTAGCACTAATGTACAGGTGAGTCTGTCATGTTTTAGTATACAGAATTATAACCCCTTCAAATTTTCTTTGCTACCCATGCATTTTTATTCTCTGGACTCCTCAAAAATGGGACAAAACAAACTACTTGTTTAAGCTATATTAAAAAAAAATTCCAATTACATTATGGAACAGGATTTTTCCTCCGCAGTCAGTTCTAAAATTTGCACTTGATAGTTAATCCTATTTTATGCTTTCCACTTTTAATTTTTTTGTATTTTTTTCTCTGCATCTGTGTTTAGGTTTCTGGTTTTTTACATTCTGCTTCTATCATTCCTTGTTGTCCACTTTCAATTCCTTAGTGGATGAGTAAGTGAGTTCTACTTTATCTTAAATATTTGTGTTCTGGGCAATTGAGAGTCCCCTCTGAAGGAGCTCAGGAAATTTTACCTGAATGTGACTCCTTGATATAAAGATTATTTTGAATGAATGGCTAGATTAATAGCCTTTGGAAGAGGCTTTAATGCTATCTGTCTAAACAAGACTCACTGAGCAAAGGGGGAAAGTGGACAAGGGGCTTCCTTTCTTCTCCTTGTTATCTCAGTAGATTGCAGGAAAGATCAAGAATGCAACCAGGCCTAATCTAAATTATTTGAACCATAATAACTGTCTTTCAGATGAATTTATAAATCAATCTGTCTCCCCCAACCATTTATCCTCCTAAGCAACCCTTTATGGCCCTAAACAGAATTACCTATGCTCTCCCCTCCCCTCTGAAAGGTGTGCATAAAAATATCTGAACTTTATTTGCATAGTGAGTAATCACTGTTTCTTCCCATGTGTACGATATTGGTAATAAACATTTCGCTTACAATCTGCCTTCATTCTGAGTTGATCTTCAACAAACTTTTAGGAGGAAAGGGCAAATTTCCCCTCACCCCTACAGTTTAAATTGTCAGTAGGATCGCAAAGCCTCTCCACACTTTTCAAAGCTGTAGTTTTGAAAAGTGGAACTCCCACCAGCTGGTAGCAGGGTAAGACTCTTCCTCACTCAGTCTCCCTGTTTTCTTCTCTCTGAGGTCTCTGGTTGAGCAGACAGCAAAAGATCATTGTCCTTTCCAGATTTAACATTAATGAGAGAGAAGTTTTTGTGAGAGACTTTGGCATTGGCATAATTTTTGGAATTTTATGGTATATATACTGATATTGTTTGATTCCATATCATCTCAGAAATATATTGTTTTTGTTATAAAGAGAACATAGTTCTAGAACATGGACCTAGAACCCATAAACCTGATGTTCCAATTAGCCCTGCAGAACAGTTGGTGCCATGGTTTGGCAGACCAGCATCAGCTAAGACAAATATGGCTGCAGGTGCCTGACAATCTCTCTCATCCTTTTTTATGGCCCTGAGCTTGTCTTGTGGTTGAGTGGGAATTTTCTCCTCACTCTCTTCCACCCAGGAGGCATGTTTCTTGGGGAACGTGCCAGGTAGCCAATCTGAAAAGATAGGTAGTTCAAGTCACATAAACTCCTTCTTATGCTGAACACATCAAGCACTAGGGCAGTGGTTCTGAATTTTCCTAATGCCATGATGTATTTTCATTGTTCCAAAGGGGTCTCGACCTGCAGGTTGAGAACTGCTGCACTAGGGCAAATCTTTGTCTTGGACTGTCCTACCCTCATTGTTATCTTGTCAATTCCTGAGAGTGAATTTTTGAGACTCTTAGAAACTGCCTTCTCTGTTCCCTCTGTAGGCTAAACGTGAGAAATTATCACCTAGGCTTTCTATGAAGGGGCATTGGATTAAACTGCTTTCATGTAGGCCCTCTCTCGGCTAACCCTAGAAAATTATCACCTGGGCTTTCTATAAAGAGGCATTGCATTGAGTGAGTCTCAGAATAAATACGTCATTAAGGTTAGAGGCCAAAAGATGGATATTTTCAATTAAAAGGCTTCTAATTTTTCTTAAAAATAAATTTTAGAGGTGACTCATTTTAAACAATTACCTTATTTGCATTAATGAAAAACTAAGATTAAAAGAAAGACATATAATGTTGTGGCTAGCCTTAAAAGTTCTCTTGACAAAAAATTAAAGAACAAATACCTGATTATTTTATTTTATTTTTTATGGCTGGGGCCATGCTTGAACCTTCCACACCTGGTATTTGGGGCTGGCACCCTACTCCTTGAGCCACAGGTGCTACACCAAATAACTGATTTAAAACAAAGATTTTTAAAAAATTCTTTGAAAACTAACCCTGGGGGAATAATGGCAGAGGGCAATTTGCCTTGTGGCCCAATGGTTAAAACTCTGTGCTTTCATTTCAACAGTCTAGGTTTGATTCCAGGACAGGGTGTGAGCCTTTCCTGGTTTGAGATTTGTAACTTTCTGCATTCATCAGTTCTCTTCCCCGCTGTAAGCAGCTTTTACTTTCCTGTATTCTGCAGAAACATCTGGGGCTTATAGATATTTATGTATGAATGGTCAGCTGGAAGACGGCTCTACAAAATGACTGGACACAATTGCAATTTCACCTCATTTATGGCTAATTCAGGCTTATCTTTCTTGGAGTTACTTTTGTGATTTTTCTGGCTCTTATAAAACTGTGATCCACCTCTTGAAAGATACGTTTTGCTTCTTTTAGGTAGGACCTTGGTTAAGGTTCATTATTTTTACTTAAAAGGATACTTCAGTTAAAATTCAAAGGTAAAAAAAGTCAGGAATTTGTTCCAACTAAAGTTTGATCCACTCATCCTCTTCCTGTGCACTCCTTCCTCTTTTGCTGATCGTAGAATTTTGGCCAAACAAAGGGGGGCAGCTGATCAAACTATATTTAAGTAAAGCAAATACTCAGCTATAAATAATCCAGCTGTTTTTATACCTCACTTTCCTTTTTCTGTCCATGAATCTTCTCAGCATTAGAGTCTCTCTCAACCTTGTCTAGTTCAGCTGCCCAATTTGTGAAATGCTCTTTGCTCAATTAAACTCTTAAATTTAATTTTTATGAAAAGCGGGTTCTGAGATAGAGTTTACAGGGATCCCCAAGAGCACTGAGAGTCCAAGAAAGGCACCCACTGGGCCCCATTGTCTGTTGCTGTCTTATCACCCCTGAGGCTTCGGGATAAGTTCAGTCTCTCTCAGACGCCAAAGTGCCACAGATTTGCAGGTTAAGCTCTCTAAGTTTGTTTGAACAAATTCTGATCCTGTGTTCAGAAAACATGACATAAACTAAACCAGGCCCAAGATCAGATTGGACCTGATACTTAGCTTAGATCCAGATAGAGGACTCAAATATCTAACTGGGTCAGGCAAAAATAACAGTAAATGGCAGACGTTGCAAACTCCAACTTTCAGAATTTGGTGATGATTTCTGTGTTCTAGCCACTTGTTCCTCTTCCTTGTTCTCTTAAGGAAAAAAATCATTGCCTAAGTTGATCATAGAGATCTGAAAGCCAAAGCTAACAATGAAGGTAAAAATAGAATCTTTAATTTCTGAAAAACGGAACACTCTATGCTTACCTATACTTGTATAAGTATTAGGCCCTCAAAGTGGCAAACACAGAAATGACTAAATGCAAAATTGTTGCCTAGTTAGTAATTGCTCAAAACAGATTTCAAATATTAGCAGAAAGAATAAAATAAAACAATATTTAAGAGATGCCAAATTCTTAAAAGAGCTTTTAGAACTGCTCTGTCTGTATGTCTATGTCTGTGTAACTATATTTGTCATTTTTTATATGTGTTATTTGTATGTGATGTTTTACTACCAAATTATATAAACAGAGCTCTAATTAATTAGCTTAAAATCATAAGTGCTTAAATCAAATATTGCTATTTTATCAAGAAGATAGCAACTGATTCAAATGCTTTTTAGTTCACGTGACATTAAATATGCAGTAATTGACCTGTGCTCTGAAGGGGTTTTGAGTCACCAGATGAGGGGAATGAGGAGGGGTGACACAAAGTCTGTGTTAGGGGACTGAGAAACTCTAGGAGGAGCCCTCTTGAGCAAACCTCAGGTTTATCATAAAGCAGGAAAAAGTAGTTAAAAGTTACTTATCAGACATCAGCACTAAAAGTGGGGGGAGGACTTGGAAAGTGTCAGACAGAATGTCTCCAATTTGTTTTTGCAAAACTGAAGACCTTAAGCAAGAACTCCGCCTCCAGCATCAAGACACCTTTGGAATCTACAGAATCTTTCCCATAACCATCAGGCCTGGTAATGCCCCACCTCACAGAAACACTCTCCCTCAGACGCCAGTTTCTGATCTCCTACACACACACAATTCACATGCCATCCTCTAAGTCTCTCAAGCAGGAAGAAGCGAGTCTTATGCCAAAGATCAGGGCACATTTTTTCCTACACTACTCATCTTTGTTTTCAATTCCATTACACCCTGATTTATAATTTCTCTTTACTTTCCCATCAGTGGGAGTTAGTTAACAGGGACTGAATACCTCAGAGACACTGTGAAACTTCTTTAATATTTTCTCATTCTCTAAGCTGATTTAGACTCTAGAACACTCAGAGAACCTCTCTGTTCAGTACCCTGATGATCTTTTGCTGAGAGTTCTCTTAAACTTTCTCATTCTTTTAAAGCCTCCAGCTGAATTGAGGCCATAAAGCCACCAGGTCTGAATTCCAGTGGACATAGGCAACTATTACTTAGGACAAAATATTTCAGGGCACTCTAAAACTTACCCCTAAATGCCTTGATTCAAATTTATTATAACCCTTACCAGAATGTGCGTGTTGAGCAAGGAAAAGCTGCCATTATTTACACAGACTTCAAATATGCCTCTGAAGTCTGCTGTACAGTGTTGGGACCAGAAGCGCCACTGAGAGACCATGCACACATGGAAAACCGAGTTTTTATTTCTAAATAGGCATATGCTCGGGTCCCTCCCACCATCAGAATGGTTGCTGGAGAGTGGCCCCAAGACAATGGCCAGGGGAGTTCTTATGCATTGCTACACAGGGTATATGGATTGCAATAAAATGCTGGGGAGGGTAGTTGGGGAAAAAGCCTATGTGTGGTCACCTATTGGTCATTAGGGAGGTATGGGGATTCTAACAGGTCAACTGCCCTTCCATGGTCAGGGTCTTCGCTGGGGTCAGTAGTGTGTAATTCTCTGATTGGTTGTTTACTACCCAGGCTGTTTGCTTGGTTTTTAGCTTGTGCCTGTGGTCCCTGCCTCCCTGCTCTTCTTCCTTTTCTCAGTCCTTTGTCCTCTCTTATCTATAAAACGGAGTCACTGCCGTCTCTTCAACAGCTGAAACAATTCGCAAATCTTGTTTCTTAATTTCTACTGACCCTCCTATTGCCAAAGGACCTATAGTACCAGGTATATATTGAGCCAGACAGATTCTCTGTGGCCCCTTTCTCTGTCTGTTTAACCTTTTCACTCGCGTTTATCTCCCATCATATGGGACATATGTGCAAATGGGATAATTAAGAGAAATATATATGTAGTTGGTATTTCCGTGAGATCTACAATATCTCTGACCAAATTATTTCCCAGTGCACTATTTATAAATCTCATTAAAGTCCTGGAGGAAACTGGCCCCAAAGGGCCACATTACCTCTTTTTGGAACTCCAAATTTAGGTTTTTTCCTCTGGTTATTGTGTACATGATTAGTGGCTAGACCAAATGTTTTCCAGCTAGGCATCTGACACTTCAGCAGTGGTGAAGAAATTAGTAACTGAGATACTTCCACATTTGCGTATTCTTTATAGATTGAGTTAGACCAAAGCACTCATGCTAAACCACTTGTTTTCAAAGGCTCTGGGGTACTTATTAAAATTTCGTACCCCACATTATTCCCAGTCCTTAGGGAAAGAGGAAAGTAAAAATCTAGAAATAAAAAGGACTTTAAGAAAAGTCTGTCAAGACAGTTGGCTTAAATTACCTTTGGCCCTTATAAAATCCTGGAATGCTCCAATGGTTTAGACCATTTTAAACACTGTTCTGTCATTCTATGCTTACTGACACCTATAAATCTCCTGTTCCTGGACTGACTGAATACTATTGGGACGTAAGTGAACAATTTGGTATCATGACTAGCTACATAGAGATGTGAACTAATATGCTTGGAGTATGTCATCAGCAGGGAAAAGGCACAGCCTCCACCAACTGACAGTTATTGTCATCCCATTGGACCACAAGATTGTACGTACATCAGAGTTTTAGATGAAGAAATGTGCTGTTACCTCTTTAAGAAGGCCCTTATAAAGTACTGTTGACCACCTATGCTGCCATAAAAAAATGAAAATAGTAAAAGCCCTCTGTATTCAGGGGAGCCATGCCAAAGTATACTGAGACAATTGGAGAATGACCTCTATAAGTGACCTACATCTCTGTATTCAGAAATTAGACAGAAATGGAATTTTTCTAGATTCAGCCAGAGGTCTTTATATTATCATCCGTAATTCAAATAACATATCCTCTTTCTTTTATCCTCATATAGAGGGGCCAACAGTCACAGAAGAAAAGTATTATTAAAAAGACAAAGCACTAAATGCACTGGATCTCACTGCTCCCACCTCATGAGATCGACAACATGCAGTGGGATTTATGACTTTTCTTTCCAATTGGATAGTTGATCAGCTAACCAAGTAATTAGCATACCAATTTTATCATTATTTCCTTCGCACATATTTCTTCTCTGTGCCTACGGCTAGGTTACTACGTTCTGCTGCAGAACTGCTGTGAGTTGTGTTGTCAAATCAAAATCATATTTACCAAACCTATTCAGGCCCTCAGTGTGCCTTCTGATCCTATGTGACCCTAGCACAGCATGCTGCCTCTGTCCCCAAACTCTACATTCTAGCATTGGAAATTCAAAACTTCTATTCATGTTTTCTTTGCTATAGGAAGTAACTTTTCTTCTTATTTGTTGTTAGTAACATCTCCATGCAGGAACACCAGATCTAAAATACATATGTCAGCTAGCATCTTGTGTTAGACGTTCTTTCTCTGTGTTATTAGAGAACCCACAGAAACATCTGCCATTCATCAGAATGTTATTTATTTGCATGTTTTTCTTCTCTAGTTGACTATAAATGTCTTAAAGACAGACTAATGAGAATTTTATCTCTATTTCTCCAGTCATGGTTCAAACTTAGCAAAGATATTCAGTGTTTAATAAATACCTTCCAGGTGAAGTTAAATGCATTTGAATATTTGGAATGTAACTTAAGGAGACATTAAAATCAATGACAAGGAAAAATATTATACATCAATGTGTTGAAAACTTCACTTGCCAGTAATGAAGTTTTAGCATTCAACATTGCTGTTTCATTGAAGGCAGCACTAAATACTCAAAACACTGCATTAGAAACTAAATCTCATGAAATTTGGATAAGGCCCGTAGATGCACTTGGGAATCAATTTGTCTTTTGCTCATGATTAAAAATCATGTTTGACAACTGATTTTTGCAACAAAGCAAGACCTTTGATGGTTAAGTTCCATATTTTTAAAATACAGGGAACATAAAGTAAAAAAAAAACACTGAGTGTATAAAATGCAGTTATTAATACACTAGGGTTTATTATTCTTTCCTTTCCTCATTAGTGTTTATTTCCCCTCCATTATGTCTTTACATTTTGTAAATTCAATGCTGAAAACCGATATAATCATTCCCTTTTTTCTTCATGTCAGCTCAGAAACTTGCCCTCCACTATTGGTGCTGACATTCAGGCAGGTTTCTAATCATCTTTAATGATGCCTTTTGTAACTTGGAGCTTATATTTCTAACCTGAAATTCATGTATTCCCACATTAGATTACAAATTCCTTGTAGACAGGTTCTTTTTCTCTTTAGTATTTGCATTCTTCCAAAGCTAGTATCAACATTACATCAATATTAGATGTTGACAAATAATATAGTTCCATAAAAATCATGTTGCATTAAAATGTGATTGGAAAAATTAATGTCGAATAATTCAAATTTTTAAATATTAGAGTGAGCCCATTTATACATGTGCTGCTAAATTGATTATGTGAAATGGATATAAACATATACATGTATATGTGTTTCATTGCATAGAAACACACTGTTTTGACATTACCTGTGTGTCTTGATATCAGTCTTTGGAACTCACTGTGTCCTTTTTCATGATGATGATCTTTGATCAGTTTTGGAGTCCCTGAATATCTGAGCCACTTAAATTTCTTTATTGTGACAATTTCCTGAAGCACAACAAATAGGCCCTGACTTACTATAATTGCTCTTTTGAAATAATAATATAATGACTTTTACAAGATATAAATACTTGTTCTACTGAGAATACTTATTTACTGAGAAATTTCACCCAAGAGCAGTGACCTGTAATTGATGTCTATAAACATAAATTCATTTTATTCCTAGCATCAGTCCCAAAAGGAATAAAATTACAAAAGCACAGAAAGGGAGTAAATTATTTTAAACTCTTTCTCTTCTTTTTTTCCCTGTATATTTAACAGATAGCATTAACATGTCTTTACCGATTTTAAAATCATCTTTGTAGATGTGATTCTTATTTGACTCATGACCACACTTCCTTGCTGTACGTCCCATAACTAGCCCCCAGGCTTCCCAGTTTGTATGCATCTCACCTAGACCCTGGGATTGCCAACCCTCTTCTGAGAGGTGTCCACAGGGGGGTTGGATGATGTGTGGCTGCTGCTGGGATACAAGGCTGCCACTGGAGTGGCTGCTGTCTTGGAATGAACCTTTATAAATTGTGGTATATGCATGCCATGGAATATTATGCAGCCTTAAAAAAGATGGAGACTTTACCTCTTTTATGTTTACCTGGATGGAGCTGGAACACATTTTTCTTAGTAAAGTATCTCCAGAATGGAAGAAAAAGTATCCAATGTATTCAGTACTATTATGAAACCAGTATATAACCACACTTCCATATGAAAGATAAAACACAACTCTAGCCCAGGATGAAGGAGGGAAGAAGAAGGGGCTGGGAGGAGAAGAGGGAGATTGGATGGAGGGAGGGTAACTGGTGGGACCACATCTATGGTGCATATTACAAGGGTACCTGTCAAATCTATTAAGTGTAGAGTATAAATGTCATAATAACTAAGAAAGTAAGGTGAAGGCTGTGTTAACCAGTTAGATGTAAGTACTGTAAATTGTATATAAAATCAGCACATTGTACCCCATAAATGCATTAATATATATAACTATGATTTAATAAAAAAATAAAAATAAAAAAAATTCCTCCCTGCGAGTTTTCTAGACTTTGGCCATCATTCCAAGCACAGACACTTGCTGTGATGGGCTACCTTCTAACAACTGAGGGTCTGTAAACTCTCAGAGCCATGTCACGAGAGACACAGTGAACTCAGATTTTTCATCCAATCAGAGTATCTCCAGAAGAGTTACATTCTAACATCAAGCCAGAAAGCTTAGAAAAGGACTTAATTGGGGCAGGGGATTGCAAACCTCTCCACCGGTGGGTGGGAAAGTTCATATTTAAAAATGCACAGCTTTTTGACTCCTTTGCTTACACAATTCAAGGTCTAACTGCTGATGCTTTGACTGTGTGTTGAATAAGTTGACCTTTTCACACTTTAGTTACCATCACATTATTATCTTAAACATAATTTCAATATATCACCTACACACTGTTGAAGAGATCCAGGCGGGAAGGCTATCCACGCACCCACTTGCTCTTGCCCTGATACAGAAACTGCTAATAATGTCGTTGGTTCCTATTCAGAAGCAGGCAGACAGCTGTGAATGTTCTGAGTTCATTCTTGGCCTTGATGCGAACATGGCTTCATTCCAGGCAGGCTTTGGTGTCTCTGAAATGTCAGCGTGAGAGGCAGCCATTTAGTTCCCTCCAGGGCTCTCCAGAACCCACCTTGCCTCACTAGCCGGGCGGTTCTAACATTACAACTTTCCTGTTCACTTGTGAACGCCTGCTCTTGCCTGATCCAGATCTGGGTTCTAATGTTTTTCATCAGAAACACACCCCTTATGGAAGGGCATCCTTGATGTCCCCTGAAGTACTTCACTGAGCAGACCTCTCCTCCACACTCCACTCACCAGGTGCTGGGTCATGGCCTTCCCACCTCCCTTCCTCAGGGGAGATCACTTTCCTGCATATACTCTAAGCTTCCAAGAATGAGGGGTACACAGTATGAAAACTGCACTTGGAAATACTCAAAGAGCTTTCTAAAACTTTAAATCTGTTCTCAGCCTGTCCCCACAGAGATTTACATTCACAGTGTGGCAGGGGAGTTCTGGTCATAAGAAGTTTTTGAAAGCCTGGCCTACTTGGCTATTATTATCACCCATTTCTGTAGTTCTATCAGCTTTCTGGTCTATTCACTAATTTCTGCTTCCTTTCACATAAAAAGGAACTCAAACTATGAGCAAATAAATAAAAGTGAGCATAAATAGCCACCTTTCTCATCGTTAGCTTCCAGTTTTTAGAAAATACAGAATTAATAAAGTATCTTTTATATTACAGCATCTCTAAAGATGAAAATTGTTACTTGAAAGCAATATTGAAATTAAATTGTTTTTTATGGACTGAATTTTTTAAAATTACACTTGTATAAAATACACTTGTATAAAATACACTTGTATAAAAAAATTACACTTGCTTTAAAATTTTGTGTTTGTGTTTCAAATGTATTAAAAGCCAAAGATGAGAATGCTTAAGTTTAGTCAGTATCATTTATAAAACTTTCTCCTTGATAGCAATTTCAAATTTTGCTTATTAAAAAAAATAGGCTGCTTGATGTGGTGGCTCACCCCTATAATCCTAGCCACTAAGTTGGCTAAGGCAGGAGGATTACTTGAGGCCAGAAGTTTGAGACTAGCTTGGACAATATAGCAAGACCCTAGTCCTATAAATATCTTTTTTTAATTAGCAAAAAATATAGCTGGGTCTAGTGTTGTACACCTATAATCCCAACTACTTGGAAGGCTGAGGCAAGAGGATACCCTCAGCCCCCCAAATTTGAGGTTATAGTGAGATATAATTGAGGCGGTAGATTCTAGCCTGTGTGACAGAGTGATACCCTATCTTAAAAACAAAAGAAAATAAAACAAAACTCAGTTGCTCATATTTATGTCCTTAGGACCACTTATACACTATGTCACTATGTTTATATAACTCTATCTAATTAACATATGTGCCATAGCACCTCTGTTCCAAAGAAATGTTGCCCAGATCACTGTTTCTAATGCACATGCTTGTGAGTTCCAGCTGTAAATTTCTTAGTCTGCAGTCTTAAAATTATCTTTGTGGAAGGCTTTGAGCTTGAAAGAGGGAGGGCACAGTGACAGAAAATCTTCTCTGGGCCAGTGGGCAGAGCTATAGTATATGAACTACATTTCAACCACAGCAACCAAGGAAGTAAAGACTCAGTACAGGTTGAGTTTCCCCAAATATCAGAAAACAGAACTGCATCAAAATCCACAGTTTTTTGAGCATGAAAAAAAAATGTTACATGTGAGAAATTCCACATCTGACCTCATGTGACAAATTGTGGTCACAATATAGTCAAAATGTTATTTCACAACAAAATTATTAAAACTTTTGCATAAAATTACCTTTAGGATATGTGAATAAGGTGTATATAAAATATACACAAATTTCCTATTTACTTGGGTCCAATTCCCAATATATCTCATTATGTACGTGAAAATATCCCCAAATATTGAAAATCCCAAATCCTAAATTATTCTCATCCCAAATATTTTGGATAAGGGATCTGCAACCTGTACAGTCAGAGGATCCTTTGGCTAGTGGGCTGTTTGAGGACAGTAGAGTTAATGAAGGCTGAAAGGCTCCAGTTAGCTGTTAGTATAGATGCTCTGAACCCGTCAGTGCTGCAGGGATGCCTGATATAAGGTGAAGCATGTAAGCTGGGCAAGTGTAGAGGAGCAATGATTGGGTACTGGTTGGTGTCCTTTAAAAAAGAAAAAACAAGTATCTATCTGCTTATATTTATATCTGCTCTCTATATTGTCTCACCATCCAATCTATTTATATATGTACATATCCATATATATTTCTATCTAATCTATATCTATTTATAACTATGCCTACCAGTTTAATTCATCATCCATCTGTCTCCATTGACCTCTCACTTGATTTGTCTTTCTCTCTTTGTGTGTATGTGGAGAGAGATGTATACAGAAAGAGAGAGACAAGGGAGCGTGATTTTTAAGAAATTGGCTCACATGATGGTGGAAACAGGCAAATGTAAAATCTGCGGTGCAGGTTGGAAGGGTAGAGATCCAGGAGATTCAACATTGCAGCTCAAGTCTTAAGGTCACACCAAGGCAGCATTTCCTTAGTGTTGAGGGACCTCAGTCTTTTCTCTTATGCTCTTCAACTAATTGGACAAGGCCCACCACATTATGTATTATAAAAGGTAATCTGCTTTACTCAGTCTACCCTTATATGTTAATTGCTTTTAAAACACCTTCACAGCAAAATGTTAACATACATCTGGGAACCCAAACCAAGATGACCAAAAAAAAAATTGATCTTCATTTGTATGATTCACCAAATACACACTGAGAAAATGAGGGTGAAGATCACCCTTGACGCAGGTGCCTGGGGAATCTGGAGCCATTGAGTTAAATTCCTTAATTCTTTAAACAGATGAAAGAGTCAGGGGTGGGGTGTCCAAGGATGAACAGTGGTCATTGGCCTTGATATTCTCAGCTCCCCTGTAGCAGACGGGGCTCAGAAATCAATCCTAGAATTTGACTGCAGGATTTTAAGAAGAAACTTCAGCCAATGACTTGGCAATTAAACTTCTTAACCTGCTTAGTATAATAAATATATTTAACTTATTTGAAAGCCCTTAGAAACCTTTATATTGTAGCAGAAATCTGCCTTTGAATTGTCCAGATAACTGTCTCCACACTTCATTTCCCTGGATATTTGTACAAAGAGTTTGAATATGAAAACTGTTGCTGTATTTTAAAACCATTAACATTTTATCTAATTGTGAGCATTTGAGTCCGAGAACTACCAATATACATTCTATGGTCTTTCACTAAATGTTTATTGATACTCAGTGTTTATGCAGAATCACACTAAATTTTGATTTCTGACTCCCCTGTCTACAACACATTCAGAGAAACTTATTGACGCCCCACTTGTACAAAACATAAAATATAAAACTGAAATTCAGCAGTGGGTAGAAACGTTGTAAATGGCCTAGAGATAGCATAAAGTTTTTGTTGAGAATAATCAACAATTTGTCACCAGTGTGAAAGAATTTGTATAAGCTGGTCAGTGCCTGTGGCTCAAAGGAGTGGGGTGCCGGCCCCATATGCCAGAGGTGGTGGGTTCAAACCCAACCCCGGCCAAAAACTGAAAAAATAAAAATAAAAAAATAAAAGAATTTGTATAAGCTGGGACTTAGAAAGGTGAAACTGGTGGAATGTGTCAGCAAAATGACATTATGTTAAAAGTTTTTATAGGAGTGGAAGCAATAATGAAGTTCAAGGTTATTTTGGTATCTATATGTTCTGTCAAATAAATCAAGTTGTGTTTTCCATGGATTTGAATTTGTTGGAAGAAAAAGAAGTAAATTTTGATTTATCCTCTACAAGGTAAAAGGACCTCCAGTCATTTGACTAAAGAGTATAACCGAAAAACATTAAAGACATTTTATAGGTTTGTTCACAAATAAGGCATTTTCACCACAAGTTTACTTTCTTGCCCTGGACTTTATCCACTATGCTCTGCTTACCTGGTCATGGAGCAGAACCGTTCTTTCTTTTCTTTATTTTTTAAAGATAGTTATTTCAACACAGCTTTCAAATTTTCCAAGACTTCTTTTCAAATACATTTGTAATGTATGCTTTTTATTAACGAGACCAGTTCAAGGAATTATACCGCAATATGAGACACCATTTACTCAACATTTCTGTTCTGATTTTTTGGTATTATGAGGTGTTAACTGGAGTGTCATCTTTGATACCAAATAACATTTAAATACTACAAGGCAAGGCCTTTGAAATCAGCTAGGATATGTAATATTTAATATTTCTCTTTTTTGCTGGGTAATTACCTTCCACTAAGACAATTTAATCAGTTTCCAGCATTTCTACAAAATCATAGCGCTATATGTGACTTGAAATAGAGCTAAATTTTTTGAACTCTTCCTTAAAGTTAATTTTAAATGCCAGCAGAGAGCCAACTGCTGTGAAAATTAATGAATGAGCTACACCAGTCTGTCTTTATTTTGCACTTGAATGACACTGCACTCGGAGAACATATGTGGCAAACAAAATAAACTCAAGGGATACGAATGACGCCAAAGCAATAGTACCGTGGCTGCTATTCATCTACGTAGGCAGACGGGCAATTTCAGTCTTTTTCTGACAACTATCCCAACTCTTATTAAAAAAATGTAAAATGTCATTGCTAATCCTAGAGAGTAGTATTTGAATATTACCATGAGATTCTATTGCATTACACTACAAAATTATCATATTTATTATTTCTTTCCCATTGCGTCATGTATCACACTCCAGTAGATCTGCAGGAGTGTGAAAAGCAGGGACGAGGAGTTCCTTATGTTTGGGTTCGAATCTTGGCCCTCCCCTGCCGTTTCTCAGCTTCAGAATCTTTTAGTGGCTGTGAATAATTCTCTCTTCATTTGTGAAATGAAGATAATCGTATGCATTGGATTTGGATGATGAATAAAAATACTATGTGTTAAGGATCCCACCCGTAGGAGATAATCAATAGTAGTTATCAGCTCGGCACCTGTATCACAGTGGTTTTGGTACCAGCCACATGCACTGAGGCTGGCGGGGTTGACCCAGCTGGGCCAGCTAAACAACAATGACAACTGCAAAGGAAAAAAAAAAAATAGCCAGGGATTGTGGTGGGTGCCTGTAGTCCCAGCTACTCAGGGGGCTGAGTTTGAGGTTGCTGTGAGCTGTGATGCCATGACACTCTACCAAGGGTGACATAGTGAGATAATATCTCAAAAAAAATAGTAGTTATCATAATGCTAATTATCATTGCCATTATGTAATAAAGACAAATCATAGAGAAATGACACATTCCTTCTATGCTACCCTAAAATTCAGTGCAATATATGTACAGATTTGAACATGATAAACTTCCTCCAGATATGTAATTCAAGGAGTTTTGCTGCAAATGACCTGTAGTTTCAGTAAAAACAGAAAAAACAAAAACAAAACTGCCACCGCCACCACCACCAACAACAAAGAACCCCCTGCAACAACAAAAAAAAGATCAGGATATTTGACATGGAATTTTGATATTTTGATCCCAAGACTGAACTTTAGACATTAACATTATTTTTCTTTTCTTTATTTGCCCTGAGAAAGAGCCTGCTTTTAAAGGCAGAATGTGTGCCAAGTTATAAACATCACAGAAGAAGGAAACATAATTTTTTTTGGATAAGTTATAAAAACAGATTCAAAAAATAGAAATTATTTTTGAGGAGGGTAAATATACTTTTTTTCCTTTTTACCCTCTGAAGTCACCAGTGTTGAACTGGATGACTCTGAAATATTTTAATGAACAATCAATCATCACACTGAGTAAAGAAAGGGCACTCTACCCAATCAATGCAAATGGCATCGTGTGCACCTGTTAGGACCTTGTCACTGTAGATGGGCACTGTACTACAGCCACGTAAAAATGGAAAGCTGACGTTACTGTGTGACGAATCTACGTGCTTAATTAAAACATGGCCCATACTAAGTATGCGGTTAAGGGACGCACAAAAGGCTACCAGTGATCTTTTTGAAGATCGGGAAGCAGGCAGATTATAGATCTGCAGTCAGTAGAATCCAAGTTTCCATTCTCACTCAGCAGATGACTTGTATGATAGGAGAAGCTGAAGCAGCCACCAGCCTGGTAGCCATATGTGGGTGCTTCAGACAATTATCTACTGGCTAGTGTTTGTCTTCACTTCCTAATGATTTGTGAAAGCTAGGAATGTTTGAGGTCATTTGCCTCATTTAATTTTCCATTCCAGCCCAACTGCATGTGCCAGGAGAGATTAACCAAGCACTCAGAACACATGGTGGAGACGTTCATCTGTCTTGCTTCAGGGGTTCATGTCTGCTGCTCTCTGCTCTCCTCATTTCCAGCGGGAATCCATATTGGCCTTACTTCCCAGCTATTCCAGTTTCAGGTTGTTATATATTTATTTCTCAAGAAGACATTCACTCATATGGGCAAATAGTAGAGTTTTTTTCTTTTACATTCTCAGTACCTGAATATGCTATTCTGTGTGTACTGTGATACTTGCATTCAACTCTTGGGTCACTTAAACAACCAAGAATTGAAATAGGTTTTTCTATTTCCATAATTTGATGGAAAATGTCAACCTTCTATATCAGTTTATGATCATCTTGAGGTTAACCAGAGATATAATTATTTCAGAGAATGAATGACAGATGACATATAGTATTCAGATCATGAATCTGTAGTCAGATGGATTAGAGTAAAATCCTACCGCTGTTCTTTGTCCTAAACCAAACTCTCTAGGATTAAGACAAGTATCTTCATTGTGAAACAAAAAATTAACAATACCAACCTAATAGAGTTGTGGCCATGAGCAGAAGAGATACTACATATAAAGGTTTTGTTTCTTTGTCACTGAGAAAGAGTTCAGTAAATGTTAGCTATTATTTTGATGATCATTTCTGGCTTTAGTTCTTATTTTTCTTTTTTTAATTAAATCATAGCTGTGTACATTAATGCAATTATGGGGTACAATGTGCTGGTTTTATATGCAATTTGAAATATTTTCATCAAACTGGTTAACATAGCCTAGCTTTCGTTTTTAATCTTTCAGGGAATTGATAATAGCTTGATAAGAATTTTCACTTTAGGGCGGCACTTGTGCCTCAAAGGAGGAAGGTGCTGGCCCCGTATGCTGGAGGTGGCGGGTTTAAACCCAACCCTGGCCAAAAAATGCAAAAAAAAAAAAAAAAGAATTTTCACTGTAAGTGCTCCTATCTTTTGCTTTTTCTAGTAGTCATTAAGATAATGATCTCATCTCACTGTCACTAGTTCAATTTCCCACTAAATATGTTTAAAAGAAAGAAATTCTAAGATTCCCAGCTGTGCATTTTCCCTGTGTTTCCTCACAGCAGAAGCATCTGCTCAATAAGCAACAGTCTGCGTACTGACTATACAACTGTGTATAAATAGTGAAAGTTGTTTTATTTCCCCCAAACTGTACTTGAGATGTCTGTTTTTGGTATTGCTTTCTTCAGATAAATAAGTTGATTAATGTCCGTGGCATCACCGAATACGCCCGGTATCCAGTGCCTTTGGTTTTTGCACCTGCAGGCAGTGAGGTTCTATTCATTGCATTTGCAGGTGCAAGGCTCTCAACACAGAAGTGTGACTCTTTGTCAGTAATTATTCTGCCTGATAATAATGCAGAATGAAATACACTATCCTGGAATTTTTGAAGAATACTATCCTCAAAGAATATCCTTTCTCAACTTGAACCTATTTCTTATACTGAAATCATCTGTAGAGCAAGCTTACTTATTGATTTAGTTGGGCCATGTGAAATGTCTGTGACCAAACCGGAGCAGAAAAAAATTTGCTTTTGGGGGCATGGAAATGGAAACATAGGAAAGATAGTGATTTTCTCTGAGCCAAAGGTTGGTCAGTGTTGTAAACAGACCAGCGTTCTGGAACTTGATAATAAATGTTGGGATAATTCTGCTGCTGTACTCTGCCACCACTTCTGTGTATTTTAATGACAAATATTCTAGTGATCTTGGAATAGTTGGTACTTTCATTTCTGGGATATATTCTGACAAATGTCCCCATCTCATCCATAGGAAAATGACTTGAGGGCATTATCTTACAATTTTGAAAACTGTTGCTCTTTATAAACTATTGATGATGAATGAATTTAAAATATTTTAGCTGAGAAGTGCTGTTTCTAGTAATAGTTAACTTGTACCAGGTAGCCATGCTTCTTAGTGTACAAAAAATACAAAGCCTATATAGTTATGAATTAATAATGAATTAATTATGAAATCTCTGAAATAATTAATTATAAGATAGCAAGTAAAATAATATACAATTAACTTTTTGGTATATATTTGGGTTAGCTTGCACTGTACTTTTTGAATCTACAAATATATATTTTAGCAAAGGGGACTTTTTAGTTGAATGCAAATGACTTCTTGAGCAGCTTCAATTCTAAAAATTGAGACTTTGGATTGTACTTCATAGAGCAAACAAAAACACTATTGAGAAGAGAATTATTCCTCATGCTTTTGATCAAGACTTGAATGAGCGGAGGACGAGTGGAGGGAGGGTGATTGGTGGGATCACACCTATGGCTCATCTTATAAGGCTACATGTGAATCTTTCTAAATGTAGAATATAAATGTCTTAACACAATAACTAAGAAAATGATATGAAGGCTATGTTAACCAGTTGGATGAAAATATTTCAAATTGTATGTAAAAATAGCACATTTTACCCCACGACAGTATTAATGTACACAGCTGCGATTTAATAAAAAAAAAAAAAAAAGACTTGAATGAAAGGTAAAAAAATCATGCTTTGAGAGGTATTATAGCTCTGTTTCGATTTGCAAACAATAAGCATCTTTTTTTTTTTTTTAACCCCCTCTGGCAAAACTTTGCAAAAAAGAAAATCCCATCTCGAACATTTAGGCAGGGCTTGCGGTATGCTTTTTCAACTGTAAACTTTACTAAATTCTTCATTTACGAGTTTGGACTGCATGCACCTTGGTCCCATTCCTGGGTCCTTCCCAGCAGGGCTGTTTATTCACTTGTTTCCCTTTGCTTCCCCAGGCCATTATACAAATTCTCCACCCAACAGTTAAGGCTAAATAATCTCCCATCTTTTTGAGAAATCTCAGCTTTCTAAACAGAAGTTTGTGTCACTTCTTTGTTCCTTTCTGCATTTTGAAAAGTGGTAGCAAACTTCGTTTCTAGCCTGCCATCTTTTGAGGTTCTCGCCCACTCTGGTCATGGATGATTCAGTGAGAGGTGAGCTATGGATGCACGAAGTCGGGGGATTCTGGGACACTCGGTTGTAAGAACTTCATCCCGAGAAGTTGCCTTCCCTACACCATTTAGTAAACAAGCGTACTTTGTGGAAGCAGGCATTTGTTTTTATTTAACCCTCTATCAAGGAAATTATATTTATAATGTTAAAGATATTTTAGCATCAGTACGAGATACAATAGGAGAAAAAATTATCCTTCCGTAATGACTCAGAGATGTTATCAGGCAGTCCTGCCACGTCTGAGATGAATTTACCATTTAAAGAAATACCACACCTAACAAGTAAACCACCACAGGGGCTGTATTAAAATATTGAGAGACATGGTTGAATTCTTTTGATTCTGAGTTTTCTTATGTCAAAAATAAGAATGAAGTTTTTCTTGGCTCATTTTCTTTGGAAAGATTTCAGTGACAAAAAGACATTGAAACTGCTGTTCAGTGATGATCTTAGAGGAAAAAGATCGTTTCTTTGGTATCTGAAGAAAATTAGTGGAACTGATGAAGCTGAAATTCTATTATTACAGGGAAAAAAATCAAATCATAAATCAAGATGTACTAAGAACATGGTTAACTTTGTAGTCAGAGAGAACTAGGCTCACGTTCTAGCTCTACAACTTACTCATCTAACGTATTTGTAACCGATTTCACGTTTTGAAGCCTTAGTCTCTTCAGCAATAACTTGAATCAACAGCACTTACCTTATCACGTAGTCACGAGAGTTACACACGTAACATTCGTACACACTGGGCACGTTGTAGACTCTGACTATGTATTAGAAAAATTCCCTCTATAGCGCAGGCCATGTCATGTAAAGAAATGAGAATCAGTTAATTATTCAGAGGCAGTATTTTTATCTTGGTGGTGCTATTTAAATCAGGGATTCTTTTCCTTACTTTTCCCTAATACATATGTGTTTTACAAAGCCATAATGAGGCAGTGCTTTGGGGAATGCTTTATCAACTAAAATATAACTTTAAAAAATGGTGATTTTTACTTTTCCTAAAGAGTTTTTATATCAGATGCCACATTTAACCTTCATTACTTCTGTAAACTAGGTAGGAAAAATGTATTATTAATCTCATTTTATTATTAATCTTATATTAATAAGTCTTATTAATCTTGTCTTATTATTAATCTCATTTGACAGAAAGCAGAGCTATGTCAATGTCTACACTGTAAGATAATACTCAATCCAGGAGTAGAATCCAGGATCTCAAGTCTGGTCTTTGTATTATATCTATTTTCAGATGTTTTTTCTGCTTTCATCTCTTTTTGCTGATGTGTTGAAATTCCTCATTAGTTTATTCTTCAGTGAGAGAATTCAAGACCCTCTCTCCTCACACTTTGCTCACATCTCTCCATGAGTTCAGTTAGTGGTCCATTAGGTTTGGAGAAAATATAAAATCAAGAAGGTTATGAACTGGATTTTATAAGTGTACTTTCCTAAAATTTTTCTGTGTTTTGTCTGCTAGGTTACAAATAAGCAGGTGCACACATACACACACCCAAAACAAAACCACAGACATATCATTTCCCTTTCTGCTGGAAGCAAAGCTTTAAATGGCCAATATCTATAATATAGAATACATAGACCTCAATTAGAGGATTAAAAAAGTGATTATAATTTTTTTAATTGTTTGGAATTCATTGAGAATATAAAGAATTAGGTTACACTGACTGCATCTGTTAGGTGTAGTCCCTCTTATAATTGTGCCCTGCCCCCAAGAGGTGTGTCCTACACTGTAACCCCCAACCCCCTCCCTCCTCCTCCCTCTGCTCCCTCACTCCCCTGGCCCCTACCTTGGACTGATTTGAGTTTTTCCTTTATGAGGGTGTGTATTAGATCATCTACTGCCTTTATATTAGAATTGAGTTCATTGGATTCTTGCTTCTCCATTCTTTTTTTTTTTATTATTAAATCATAGCTGTGTACATTAATACTATCATGGGGTACAGTGTGTTGTTTCTATATATAGCTTGAAATACTTTCATCCAACTGGTTAACATAGCCTTCATGTCATTTTCTTAGTTATTGTGTTAAGACATTTACATTCTACATTTAGAAAGACTCACATGTACCCCCATAGGATAAACCATAGATGTGATCCCACCAATCGCCCTCCCTCCACCCATCCTCTCTCCTCCCCTCCCCTCCCTCTCCCCTTGTCCTGTATTCCTGGGCTAAAATTGGATTATAGCTTTCCTATGATAGCTATAAATTAGTTTCATAATAGGGTTGAGTACATTGGATACTTTTTATTCCGTTATTGAGATACTTTGCTACTTTACTAAGAATAACGTGTTCCAACTCAATCCAGGTTAATACAAAATATGTAGTCTCCATCTCTTTTAATGGGTGAATAGTATTTCATGAGATACATATACCTCAGTTTGTTACTCCATTCTTGGGTTGGTGAGCATTTAGGCTGTTTTCACATTTTGTCAATTATAAATGGAGCTGCCATAAACAGTCTAGTGCAAATGTCCTTGTGGTGAATGGATTTTTTTTTCTTCTGGGTAGATACCCAGTAACGGGATTGCAGGATCAATGGGAAGTCTAATTTGAGTTCTTTGAGGATTCTCCATACTTCCTTAAAAAAAAAATTGTATTAGTTTGCAGTCCCACCAGCAGTATAAAAGTGTTATTTTCTCTGCACATCCACACCAGCGTCTCTACCTTTGAGACTTAGTGATATGGGACATTCTCACTGGGGTTAGGTGATATCTCAGGGTGGTTTTGATTTGCATATCTCTGATGATCAGGGATGTGTGTTAGTTATTTGTCTGTCTTCATCAGAGAAGGTTCAGTTTATATCTTGTGCCCAGTGGAAGATGGGATTGTTCTTTTTTTATTGATTAGTTTAAGTTCTTTGTAGATTTTAGTTATTGACACTTTGTCAGATTCATACCCAGAAATTATCTTTTCCCATTCTGAACGTTGTCTTTTTGTCTCTACTTACTATCTGATCTTTGATAAGGACATGCATGATCTTTGATAAGGACATACTTGTTATGTCCTTAGTTGTGCAGAAGCTTTTCAGCTTAATTAAGTGGCATTTGTTAGTTTTTGTTGGTGCTGCGATGGCCACTGCAGTCTTTGTCATAAAATCTTTCCCCAGTCCAACATCAAGAGTTTTCTCCACACTTTCTTCTAAAATTTTTATTGTTTTGTGTGTTAGGCTTAAGGCTTTTATTCATCTTGAGTCAGTTTTTTTTTTTTTTTTAATGTTGGCTGGGGCCAGGTTTGAACCCACACCCCCAGTATATGAGGCTGGCATCCCTATTCCTTGAGCCACAGGTGCTGCCCTCATCTTGAGTCAATTTTTGTAAGGGTGAAAAGTGCTCATTGAATTTCAGTCTTTTACATGTGATCATCCAGTTCTCCCAGCACCATTTGTGAATTAGGGATTCTTTTTTCCTGTGTGATTTTGTTTGGGTTATCAAAGATCAGATAGTAAGTAGAGACTGGTTTCATCTCTTGTTTTTCTATTCTGTTCCATATGTCTATGTCTCTATTTGTGTGCCAATACCATGTTGTTTTGATTACTGTGGACTTGTGATATAGCCTGAACTCTAGTAGGGTGATGCCTCCAACTTTGGTTTACTAAGAATAGCTTTAGATATGTTCTATTCTTTTACTAAGAATAGCTTTATTTATATAGGGTTTTTTTTCTGGTTCCATAGAAAACAAAATACTATTTTTTCCAGTTCTTGAAAATATGAAATTGGTATTTTAATGGGGATTGCACTGAATCTGTAGTTGCTTTGGGTAGAATAGACATTTTGGCAATGTTGATTCTTCCCAGCCAAGACCATGGTATGTTCTTCTGCTTGTTAATGTCTTCTGCAATTACTTTTCTTAAGGTTTCATAATTAACTTTGAAAAGATCCTTCACCTCTTTTGTTAGATATATTCCTAAGTGTTTCATTTTTTTTTTTTTGAAGCTACTGTGAAAGGAATTATGTCCTCAATTTCTTCTCAACTTGGCTGTTATTGGGCTGTACAAAGCCTACTGATTTGTGGACATTGATTTTATCCTTTGAGACTTTACTGCATTTCTTGATCACTTCCAGGGGTTTTGTGCTTGAGTCTCTGGGGTTCTCTAAGTATAAGATCTTATCTTTAGCAAAAAGTGAGTGACTATAAATTTTTAACAATTCAAAAAACACTTCCATTGGACTCAAGGTACCATTCAAAATAAATGTGAACTTTGTATTAACAATGGAAGTGGCCAGGCAGTGTGGTTCACCCTGCAATCCTATTATTCTGGGATGCTGAGGCAGGTGAAATGCTTGCACTCAGGAGTTCCAGACCAGCATCCACAAGAGTGAGACCACATCTCTACAAAAAACTGGGCTATCTCTATCAAATAACTATCTCTAACAAATAATTGTGGTGGGTGCCTGTAGTTCCAGCTACTCAGGAGGCTGAAGTGAGGATCACTTGAGCCCAAGACCTTGAGGGTGCTGTGATCTATGACACCATGGCACTCAACTGAGTGTGACAAAGTGAGTCTCTGTCTAAAAAAAAAGAAGAAGAAAGAAAGAAAAAACAATAGAAGAATAATGTTTTACTCCTCTCTCTCTCTCTCTTTTTTTGGTATTGTATAACAAAAAAGAAGGCAAAGAAATAAGAAATAAAACATTATCTTTTGAGAAAAAAGCACACATTCATATTTAGAAATATAGTTAATGAAAAGGGAATTCCAAACATTATACAAATTGTAGTACACACCTCAGCAAAGCTGTCGCATTAAAAAAAGGACTGGTATGCTTGGTGCAAATCCATGTTTTACCACTTACCCAGGTGACTTTGGGCCATTTACTCATACTGTGCCTCAGTTTCCTAATATGTAAATTGAGTGTAATTACTGGGTACCTCTTATGAGTGCTGTGAAAATTAATCGGTTCCTTACATGTGCACTGCTTAGAATAGTATCTGCCACATAGTAAGCACTCAAATGTAAATTATGTTTATTCTTCTCTCCCATAGAAGAGATGAAGCATAAATTGCACAAGGAAGTCATAATTTGAAGGACAAACCAATGACCATAGTTGAAAATAACAAGCTTGGTGAGAGAAATATGGTTTCAGGATAGTATGTGAGCACTTTTAAATGTCATAGAGTATCAAGAAAGTCAGAGAAGAATGAGGAAAGCTATAGGCACATCATCTTTGCAAGATGCAGGCTGTTGGCCTAACAAAGCAGAGGAGATAATTTGAGGGTTATAATAGCCTTGTTGTTCTTTTATTACTCTTTCTTTTTGTTTTGAAAAAGGGTCCCACTCTGTCACCAAGGCTAGAGTACAGTGGTGGGATCAGAGCTAACGGCAGACCAGAACTCAAACAGCCTTCCTGGATCAGCCTCTGAAGTAGCTAGGACTACAGGCATGCACCACCACACTTGGCTAGATTTGTTTTGTAAATTTTTTGTAGAGACAGGGGTCTTGCTATGTTGCCTAGACTGATGATCTTGAAATCCTGACGTCAAATCATCCTCCCTCTTCAACCTCCCTAATTGCTGGCATTACAGACATGAGCTCCTATGCCTGACTGGGCTTTGCTGTTCTTGAAGAACAGAATAATAAAGAATAGATTAACACAAAAGCTACTTGAATAAAAAAAAGTGGGAGGTGGGAGGAGTCTTCACTTGGAGCACTGGCGACTGCCTGCCAGCCTAGAATAGATTTATACCTATTAGATCATATGTTGATGTAAAAATTGGCAGACAAAACATTAAAATTTAAGCTCTCGTGACAAATGCTTTATTCAAAGCTATTTTATTAACTATAAAGCAATAGAAAATACTTCAATTTAATGAGAAATAATACAAATAACAAGATTATAGCAGTTTTAAAAATAATATCCAAGAACTGTGAACAAGTCTGATGTCTATCAGTACCAAAGCAGATCAAAAAATCTTTGAATATCTATATAGTGAAATATAACCCATCAATAAAATGAATAATTTACTAATGCACTAAACAAAGATAAATTTAAAAAAATTTTCTGAATGATAAAAATCTGAATCACAAAAAAGAGTATATTGTATGATTTCATTTTATGAAATTCAAAAAATAGATTAAATTGACCTATGTTGTAATTAATCACAGAAATGGTTGCCTCCATAAAAAGGGTGGGGATTTGCTATGAAGGGACAAGTGGGAAGTTTCTGTGATGATGGAAATGTTTTATATTTTAATGGGAGTTTAGTTCATGAGTATATGCATTTGTCAACACTAATCAAATTATAACCCATAAGATCTATAATTTTTAAAGTTTGTATATTGTATTTCAATTGAATTATTAAAGGATAAATAACAAGTTTATAAACAATACATTGGGAAAAAAAGAAAGAAAAAGCTACTCAAAATATCAAAGATAGATATAGAATATATACTGGAATACATACACTAAGAAAAGGAGTTTTATAAAATTTAAATCCTAGTTTTATTTTGCCAATGGACAAAAAATATATAAAGAGGTTAAAAAGAAACAGAAAAATAAGTAAAATCAGTTTTCTTTTGCATAAGCAGTCACCGTCACCTCTTGGATACTTGAGTCTAAGTGTGGTAAGGGTGGTGCCTTGCCCCTTCTCCTTGGCCCCTAATTTCAGCCCAAGGGGAATGGACTGTTCCCTTCACATTACTGTGTCTCTCTGTACTTTCTTGGAAGCCATGGGAGTCAGACCAGCCTAAATGCAGGTACAGCTCAGAAAGCTGGGGAATTAACAAGATGAAGGATGATCCTTTACTAAATAGGAACTCAGCCTTCTTTCTTATAGTAGTAAATTTCTCAGCATCTTTTTTGTGCTTGAGTTATAGTAGCCTACAGGGAAATCTAGCTCAATAATGAGCTCCTCATTGACTTTTCTCTTTCTCTTTCTAACTCTTCCCTCATCCTTCACTTATGTTTTCTAAGATCACCTTCCTAATAAGCTACCAACAGGAAAATTCTTGCTTCAGGGGAATTGAATTTAAAATAGGAACTTTCAAAATCTATAGGTTAGGTGGTTCTGGGAGCAGTGAGTCAAAACCAGGAATATAAGATTAAAACTTAACATTTGGACTTAACTATACTTCTTAAGTGACGTGAATGCCATGAGGAAGGATCAAGTCACTGGAAGAATCCCAGTGCGGCAGCTATGCCTCCTGAATTAGATTACAGACAACTTTCCAGCTTAAATAAAACATGAAATAACTCCTAAGTAGATTAGAAAGAAAAGAATATAAATGTCTCCAGTTTTCCAGGAAATGCTGCTGCACAGTCAGAATGATAAGGCAAGTTATGACATTAGCCCAGGACCCTTCCCATGGATAGGGGGCATAATAAATTGGATTGCATAAAACTTCTTCACTGTTTGAAGCAATGGAGTGATTGCTAATGGTGACTGCTTCTGAAACAACAAATTAATGAGATTCCATTTAAAATACTTTCCCCAAATGCCTTCAGTTTATTTTCTCATTAAACAGAGGTCTCAGAGTAGCAGCTGTGACTTTGTTGGGTTAATGATAGTTGAACATGAAAAAAAAATTCAGACTCTGAGGGGATAAAAGAATGAAAGCCTGGGAGATAAAATTGTAGAGGAACAATCCTTTCTGATGATTCATCCACCAAGGAAAGTGAAAAAATGATTTATTTCTGGTAAAATGACTTTTTAACTTTTACTTTATGTTTTTTTTCCAAGGTTTTCTTTTTCTTTTTTTCTGATCTACACAGAGCTAACTCCCCAAGGAAAAGTCTAGTTCAGGCATTCACACCTCGATCTTTTATGGAGGAAGTGCAAAGGGTTTTGATTTAACTTTGAGGGCAGCCAGGTGCCCTTATTAGCATACCAAGAAGTCTCTAGGGATGGGTGGGCAGTGGCATGACTTGACTCAAGAAACTTCTCATATAAACCTATTTTAAAAGCATGACGACCTCACTGAGGGCTCACTGACTTCTCCCATCCACTCTGTCAGGGCCATCAGGGTCAGAACAAAAGAAAACCCACTCTAAGTAAAGAGGTTATGCAGTATTTGAATTTCTATGAGATTAAGGGACCATACTTCTCTGTATTTTTTATGCCGAAAGATGACTTTATATAACATCATAGTTTACAAAACATTTTCCTATTCATTGAAAGCATGAAAGAAAATTATCTCTCTTAACAGTAAAAGCTTAGGGGCTTAGAAGATAAATAGCAAGAGCAAAAGTCACCATTAATAAGGAAAAAGGATAGGCTGTGAATCCATGTCACCTACCTCGAGATATCATTTTTCTTTTTCACATGGTGCCTTAAAAACTGCCATGTTTGCTGGTTCTCAACAAGTATGACTTATTGGCCATCTCCAATCTCTTCTATGACTTACACCTGTTAGTAAATTTGAAAAATTAGTAAAAGATCTTGCAAAATATTGGAAGATAGCTGGGGAAAGTGGCCACAAATGGGGAAGGATCATGGGAGAGAACCCTGGACACGGCAACTCAAGCTGTAAGGGGGCTCCCTGTATCATGGCAGGCTTAAAAACTGATCAGCCAGCTGGTTGGAGAATGTGCATCATCATTATATAGGAGATGAGGCACAGCAGGGATTCACTGGCTTCCAATCCCAGGTTGCTGCAACTGAGCCCATTCTGTGCTCTTAGGACCAGAGTTCCCTACCAACACTGGGTAAGTTGCACTGTGGCTGCCTCCCCATTGCCCCTGCCAGGCCAGGGAAAGGCAGGTAGGGCTAGTGCTCTCATATGCACTGTGATGGGCTGCCATGAACACCTACTAAATGTCACCAGGGATGAAAGCAAAGCAGGCACCCGTGGACCACAGCATACACTGCCTCCACCAGAAAAGTACTAACACTACCCCCTGAGTAGCTACTACAGCTAGACTTGAGCAGAGAAAGAGCCATTAACTTCCGTGTCCTGATCAGTTGTGACTACCCAAGTGCCACAGTCTGATAAGCAGCTCACCTATGGCAGTTGAACAAGCTGCCCATCTGCCATGGTGCCATGACTCACCCAAGAACCATAGCAGTGTGACCAGTCTCACCACAGCCACCACAGTCCTGAACGCTGAATGCTATACCAGCCCTGCATGCCACGGGCCTCGGCTGCCACTACTATCATTGCAGGAAGCCTAAGGCAGAGAAAACCTGTATTCCACCTACCTCAATGGAAAGGCACTCACCCTGCCTCATGCCCAAACTTCCAACAGAAGCCTAGGAACCAACCCACAACTCTGTGTGGATATCGCCCAGCACGAGAAGGGGTCCCTGATGAGAAGGAAGCAGTGTAAGAACTCTGGAAACATGAAAAACAAAACAAAACAAAACAAAACAAACAAAACAAAACAAAAAACAGGCCATTTCAGCATACCTTAAGGATCAAAACAGGTCTCTATTAATGGAGGTGAGGGAAACCTGAAGTAAACCATCAGACATCAGACATGGAATTTAGAATATGGATGACAAATAAGATGATGAGATTGATGAGAAAGTTGAAAACCAACACAAAGAAACCTGGAAAAGAAAACAGTTCAGGACATGAATAAGAAAATTATATAAAAGATAGGTAGCACAAGAAAAGATGCAATAGAACTTAAAGAAATGAAAGAGTCATTTAGGGAATTTTAAAATAAAACTGAAGGCTTTAACAGAAGACTAGACAAAGCAGAAGAAAGAATTTCAGTGCCTGAACACAAGATTGTCATATTAAGCCAGTCACTCCAAAATATAGAAAAGAAAATAAAGAAGAATGAGCAATCATTCACAGAAATATGGGACTACGTACAATGAACTAATATCAAAATCACAGGTATCTTTGAGGGAGAAGAAAAAAAAAACAAGGAAAACTTATTTTTCCTTGAGGAAATAATTGAAGAAAAATTCCCTGGTATCACCATTGATTTAGATGTGCTGATACAGAATGGTCATTACACACCTGGAAGATTCCTAGCAAATAAGATAACACCAAGACACATAGTCATGGGTTTGGCAAAAGCCAAAGTGAAGGAGAAAATTCTAAGAGCTAAAAGACAAAAGAAACAGTTATAAATGAAAACCCATCAGACTAACAGAGACCTCAGAAGAAAATTTAAAAACCAGAAGAGATATTAGCTTGGCCATTAGTCTTCTTGAATGAAATGACTGCCAGAGAAGAATTTTGTATCTTACAAAATTAAGTTTCATACAGAAAGGAGAAATAAAATCTTTCCTAGACTAGCAAAGACTAAGGAAATTTGTCACCAGTGGAATTGCCCTATGGGAAAGGCTCAGAACTCCTCTATAGAAGAAAAAGAAAAATTGATACCTACCAGCATAAAAATAAGAGAAAGCTACAGTTACTGGCTCTAATAAAATGGTAGCATAAGGATAAAAACAAAGTAAGAAGGTGACATTAAACATGATGAACAAAACGGTATCTCGTATATCAATACTTACATTGAATGTAAATAGTCTTAATGCTTCAATTAAAAGATACAGATCGGCAGACTGGATGAAAAATCACAACCCAAATATTTGATGCCTCCAAAAAAGATCCATCTAATTGTCAAGGACTCTCATAGCTTTTAGGTGAGGGGATGGAAGCTGAGTGTCAAATCAAGGATCCAATACCATTCACAATAGCTATAAAGAAAATAAAATACCTAGAAATATACTTAATAAAGATGTAAAAGATCTCAACAAGGAGAACTACAAAATAGTAATGGAAGAAATCGTAGATAACACCAATGGAACATCATTCCATGATCATGAATTAGAAGGATTAAAAATGTTAAAATGTCCACAGTTCCCAAAGTGATTTATCGATTCAACACAATTCCCATCAAAAATACCAATGTCATATTTCACAGTTCTAGAACAACTTTATGCTTCATTTGAAACCACAAAAGAGCCCAAATAGACAAAGCAATTTTAAGTAAAAAGATCAAATCTGTAGGCATCATATTATCTGACTTCAAATTATACTTTAAGGGTACTGTCATCAAAACAACATAGTGATGTTTTGAAAGTTTTTAACCTGACTGACGAAAGAATAGAAAACTCAGAAATAAAACCATATAGCTATGACTGTTTGTCCAATTTTTAACAAAGTGCACAAAAACATACATTAAGGAAAATAAGCCCTGTTCAATAAATGGTGCTTGTAAAATTGAATAGCCACATACAGAAGAATGAAACAGGATCCCTCTCTCTTGTCATATACAAAAATTAACTCAAGGTAAGTTAAAGGCTTACATGTAAGATCTGAAACCATATAATATCCAGAAGAAAATGTAGGAAAATCTCTTCTAGACATTGTTTTGACTAAGATCCCAAAAGCAACTATAACAACAGCAATGATAAAATGAGACTTAATTAAATTATAATGTCTTTTCACAATAAGGAAAATAATCAACAGAGTAAACACACAATCTATTGAATGGGAGAGAAATTTGCAAATTATAAATCCAACAGGAGACTAATATACAGAATCTAGAAACAACACAAGTCAACAAGAACAAAACAAATAACCTCATTAAAAAGTGGAAAAATAAATAACAATGTTTTACTTTAAAGAAGATAGACAAATGACTAAACATATGAAAAAAATGATAAACATTACACATGACCCAAGAAATGCAAATTAAAACCACAATGAAATATAACCTAGTCCCAGTTATAATGATCATTAATAAAAAAGTAAAGAAACAATAGATGTTGCATGGATGCATTGAAGAAAAATGCTATACCCTACTTGCTGGATCATAAATTTGTACAATCACTGTGGAAAACAGTATGGAAATCTCAAAGGACTAAAAATCGACCTACTATTCAGTCCAGGAATCCCACTACTGGTTATATAGCCAAAGGAAAAGAAGTCACTGCATCAAAAGGGCTTTGGTACCCAAATGTTTACTATAGCACAATTCACAATAGCAAATATATGGAATCAAATTTTCATCATTTCCATTAATTTGTGAGTACATAAAGAAAATTTGGTATTCATACCATAGAGTTCTGGTTTGGGGGAAGAAAGGAATCAGGCAGTTGATTTCTGATCCATTCATCTCCTTTTAATGGTGAAACGTTCCCTGGAAAAGCCATGCAGGCTGGAGACCTCACTAAATAGGTAAACATG
>NW_003852454.1:1868257-1873035 GCF_000181295.1 Otolemur garnettii
AAATGAAAATAAAAAAATAAATTTGCAAAAGGAAAATTAATAGTTGGAACAAATCCTTCATACCCAAAATAGCTTCTAAATTTGAAACAGAAGAATAAAGACAAATGTAACACATTTACTATTCAGCTATCTCTTGTTTGGGTAGCATAATAAAAAGTGGTGACTGTTATACTTCTTTAATAATTACAGGCTGGATTAAATGGCAACAGGATGAATTCACAAGATCTAAGAAACTTTGTAGGTTGGGATACAATGAAAAGTAGTTGGTGAACAGCAATAAAAGTCCTAGATTTTGTGGTTCACTGCAATTTAGTAAGAGGTGACCCCTTCAGTGGTCAGTTCCACCCTACTTTATGCCTGAGGCCTGTGTGGTCTATAACAATGGGCTTCCTTGTCTTGTGATATGTGGTTGTTTGGGGCCAACAGGAGGCCCCTGCTGGACGTTTGAGGGCAAGAGGTATATCTGTCTATTGTTTACCATAGAGATAGTCAGTGGCCCTGCAGTGCTGCTAGCCTGGCTGGTATGGAGGAAGAAAGGAATAAAACAGTTGATTTCTGATCCATTCATCTTCCCTTAATGATGAAATATTCCCTGGAAAAATCATGAAGGCCTGAGACCTGGTCTAATCAACAAGTAAACCTGATAATCTCCCGTTAAACAGGCAAAGGGAATAGAATGCTTTAGACATGAAGATTTAGGATTGCTTCAAGTAAAAAAACCTATAATCAATAAATTTATGTTTCAGGGGCATGGCTCCCCAGGAAGGTAATATAAATTGTGGAATTGTCTACATAGTTGTTTCATGTTGTTTGAGGAGATTACTTAGAACCATCACCACTCAACCTTGACCAGGGAGCACAAGCTCCACACAGGAAGGACGGACAGAAGACGATAGTGTTGATGCCGTGGACCACTCTGTCTCCCCGTCCTTCACAATTGCCTGTGTATGACATTTGATCAATACGAGTCTGAATTGACCAGCTTATTCTTTGTGTCAGGCCAACTTTTCTAAATCCGATTAAAAGCTCCTTAATTAAAGTCTTACCAAGTACTCAGTGTGAATGTACCTTGGCTGTGTGGCTGGTATCCAGACTGAAATGGTAGCTTTACCTTCAGTGTTGTTTTTATGGATGTTGACCGGTGTGCTTGTGTGCTTGTTTAACCGGAAGTGATGTGATATAACAAAGCAAGCTACATTACAGCAGTAAAGCAGCCACCCAGCAGATGATACACATGTAATTCCAATAAGGATTCTTTCCTAAATTGTATGGTAGTTAATAAAATGATGATATATAGTGTCCGTTCACGAAGACAGACACACAGAGTAAATATAAACATTAGGCAGCAATGCCAGACAGTGTTCTACAGTGTAAATATTTATGGGTGTTGGAAGAATTTCCTTCTTTTAAATTGTGCATGATATTTTAGTGCATGTGTTTGCCATATTTTCTTTGTCCATTCACCCATTGATGGGCATTTAGGTTGTTTCCATATCTTGCCTATTGTAAAGGGTGCTACAGTGAATGTGGGAGAGCAGATGTCTCTTCACGATACGGATTTTAATTCTTTTGGATGTATACCAGGAAGAGGGATTCCTGGATCATGGGCAGTTGTATTTTAAATGTTTCTGAAGAAGCTCCATGCTGTTTTGGGTAGCTGCTGCTTCATTTTGCATTTCCACCACTGGCAACATGAATGAACCTGAAGGAAATTATTCTAAATTGCATAAACCTGGAACAGAAGGACAAATGCTGTGTGATTCCACTGACATGCGATATCTAAAATAATCAAATGCAGAGAACTGGAGAAAAGAAGCTTGTTGCCAGGGGCTGGAGACAAAGAGAAACGCGGAGATGTTGTTTAATGAGTATAAAGTTTCGACTGCAAGATGAGTAAATTCTAGAAATCTACTGTACCTCACAGGCCTACAGTTAAGAATATCATGTTGTGCACTTAAAGCTTTTGTTAAGAAGGGATAGCGCATGTTAATTTCCTAACTACAAGAAAAACAAAATAAAACAAAGGGGCATTTTTAGAGGTGATGGAAATGTTCATTCTCTTGGTTATAGTGCTAGTTCTATGGATATATGCATATGCCTAAACTCAAAATGTATTAATTTATTGGGCGCAATGTTTATATATTAATTACATCTCAAGAAAGCTGTTAAAGAAACTCTTGGGTTTGAAGTCAAACTTTTGTGTGATCAAATCTCTTTAATCTTACTATGGAGCCTGAGGCAAGTTACTTACTTGCCTAAGTCCTCATAGAAGAAATAATCGTGGTGGGAAACTAATTCGATACTGTTTATGTAAATGACTAGAAGTGCTCGGTACACATTAGGGAATAAGCACATTTTTTCCCCTCTTCCCTTCTTTTCTTTCCAGGGGATCTTTTCTACGGTGATATAACTAGTGCTGCAAAACTCTCAAAATGTAGATTGGGGAACTCAATTGCCCTCTTAGTTTTTCCATGTCTGCAAAGTGGGGACACTTTACCTGTTGAGAATGTCACATGCAGGGCAGGATAGGGGAGGGTGGAAGAGTGATCAGAGGAGGAACATGTCACATAGACCACAGCTCTCAAGGGAGGTGACAGCAGTGACACGGAGAGCAACTCAAATGGGGATACTACCTGTTTTTCACAGTATCTGATATATTGGTCAGTGACAAGGATGACTGAAAAGTCTGATAGGGTAGACTCAGGTAGATGAAGAAATGTGAAAATATAGAACTAGGAAGGCAGGGGCAAAGGGACAGGGAAAAGACTATTTTGGTTTGAGCTCCCAGGTCCTACAGCAGTTAACATACAAGAGAGTAGTACACAGGAAAAGTGAATTAGAAACTACAGAATCTGAATGAGTAGAGCAGGAGACTCGCCTTGACCAGGATTGGAAGCAAATGCCAGCCCAGGGTGGAAGGAACCTGAACAAACACGATAAATGCCCGGGACATTCCTCCAGGAACTGAAAAACCAATTAGTAAGGATTTTGATGACAATCTCCAGATCGCCAGGGAAATTAGATTGATTTTGATGACTGTATCAAGAGCAGAAGTGCCCAGACAACATAAAACCAGCACATAGTGACATTCTCAGTGCATGGGTTACGATGAGCAAACACAGGGTGTCCAGGGTCAAAGAACTGAAATGTATGGATTGCTGAGATTACCCAGAAAATAGAGGAAATGGAGTAGGAATAAGAAACGAAAAGGAAAATTAACGGCAAGAAAAGAGAACAACAAGGCCTTGGCACTATATTACGGGGTGGCAAACTTTTTCTAGAAAGGGCCAGATAGTAAATATTTTTAATTTTGCAGGCCATATGGTCTCTGTTGAAACTACTCTACTCTCCTCATACAGTGTAAAAGCAGCCAGAGGCAACATAGAACAAAGGACCCAGGCTGCTCCTACGCGTCTCTAGATATGAAAGCGAGTTGTGGGAGAGATTTGGCCTGTGGGCCTTAGTTTGCTGATACCTTCCCTGTATTCCCAGCTCTGGTGGGGAAACACGAGTCTGCTCACTGACAGAAAGGACTAATGTGTACCGTCAGGCAGGCAGGGCTGTGTGGGCAGGGCAGATTTGAGCAGTTCCAATCCACGTGATATTATATCTCCTTTATTTTAGAAGGTCAAGTAAAGTTTCTAAAACTAGTTCCCACATCTAATTTAGGAAAATTGTTATGCCCTTCTGGAACTTTATTTCCACCAGGAAGCATGCAGCCGCTTCTCTATGAGTTTCTGACATTCTGTGAAAGCAACCTGAATGCTTGAAGCTTTCAGCAGACTACACAGTTTGAAGTAGGCAGAGTGGGGTTAACCTTCTGCCACATGTGACTTTTGTAAATGCAAGAGTAATAATAAGCCCTTATAAGAAAGGGCTAAAAACACATCATAGGTGGGCTCAAGGAAGCCTCTGAAGATAGGAGACAGTCAGAAAAAGTGCTCCAGGTGTGGAGGACAAGGACATCACTTGGCCTTCTGCAGAAATGGAATGTGTGTAACTTTCAGAAGGAGAAAGGTTATAAGTATGCAAACAGCATGGAAACATGTCAGCTGGGGAAGAAGATAGCCCCATGCGGCCAGACGCGCTGGCCCAGAATGAAAGGAGCTGTGAAACAGTAGAGCCGGGCACACCTGCTCCAGGGAATAGAGATGTGGTTGCACATTGAAGCTTTGAAAGGCACTGCTTGCCAGAGAGACACGGGGAGGAAAGTAGAGAAGGTGGATTGGGGGGTTTAGATGGAACAGATCACTGAATAGCAAAGTAAAGGAGCAAGGGTAGGGTATGTCAGAGCAGGGGCAAAAAACTAGATCCTGATGAAGAAGAAGGGACTGTTTTAGTAAAAATAGACAGGCATGAGAGCCAGAGGGAAGGGCGGAGAGGGCAGCAGACACAGAGAGAAAATGAGGGAGGACAAGGTCAGAAAAAGGGCTCCATCTCCTGCTCCAAGAAGAAAGGGTCCCCTGGGAAACCACATGAAGGAGGCCCAGGAGGAGAGAGTGGAAAATCTGATCTCAGAGGAAACGGAACCCAAAAGCCAAAGGGGAATAAAAGAAGGAGTTCAAAGACAGTCTCCAGAGAGTCCTTCAATCAGCAGAAAATCTTACAAGGGTACATGTGAAATTTACTAAGTGTAGAATAGAAATGTCTTAACACAATAACTAAGAAAATGCCGTGAAGGCTATATTAATCAGTTTGATGAAAATACTTTGAATTGTATATAAAACCAACACATTGTACCCCATGACTGCATTAATGTACACAGCTATGATTTAATT
>NW_003852454.1:1873229-1877096 GCF_000181295.1 Otolemur garnettii
GCTGACACCCTACTCCTTTGAGCCTCAGGTGCCACCCACAATTTAGGTTTTCAAAGATGTGAAGTAGATTTGTTTGCTCCTCTGGGGAGGAATCGTAAATAGTTTGTTATTCAATTCTGGCAGAAATTCTCCCCCAAATTCTTTAAATGTAAGATATTGTTATATATTCAAATTTATGTCCTAAAAACACAGTTGGTGTCAAATACTATATTAGTCAATGTAATAAAACAAGATGAGCTTAGGACATGAATAATGAAAAAAATATGTGTATATGTAATGTATGTGGATATCTTTGCATGCACAAACACGTATATACATATTACATATCACCACAGTAGCGCAAAAAGTTAATTAGCAATCATGAATATCTGTAAATACTCAATTCATTTAAAATAAACAAAGACTGATAAAGAAATCAGCAATGCAGATATGTGTCTGCAACATTGTTCACATAGCTTGGATACTTATTTTCCCATGTGTAGAGAGAGAGATTAAAGCCATACAGTTCAGAATTTTTCACTGACTGGAATAAGAAACCAGGTTTTATGACTGGCCTGCTGCTATGTCCAAGAGTAACTCTTTGGGGCACCATTATTCCTCTCATTCTTTTTTTACACATTTCAGTTTTTTTTTTTTTTCAATTAGTTGTTTACCATTTTCAGAGTCTGAATTTACCTCACTGTCCCTAGTACCATCAATTTCTTTTCATCTGTCTCTACCCATCCACAGGGCAGAGGAGGAGGTCTGGGCCCATCCTGGGAACTGAGAACTGCTGGGGTATGTTAGGATAGGATAGGAAGGGCAGCTGCTCTCTTAATGGGCATCACATGTAAGCATCGCAGAAATCGCCTCGCTCTGTAGTCTATCCCCATAGCAACCTCAGGGAGACACTTGCTGTTTTGTCTCCCTTTGCTGTTACTATTAAGGTTACTGGACATTATCATGTAGTATAAAAATTAACATTGATTTAATAATTAGAAAGAAGACAGAACACAGAGCAGGCATTCTTTCTTAATTAATTGGCTATTGGTGGTCAACATTTCAATCTGTTTTTGATTGATAATTTTTTTTTAATTCAGAGTTTTTCAGACTCATTCAGCCTCCTGCTTTTCTACTTCCCCTTAACACTGTATGCACGACAAATTAACACAACCATCATGTGTCTCTTTAACTTGAAGAAGAAATTGTGATCAGATACTGATTGATTTTGATGTCATCCTATAATGGTGGGTACTAAATGAACCTCCTAGTAGATGGCTTTGCCTCAGAGAGAAGATTGAACAAACAGTATCGGGAATCACTAATGTATGATAAATACAGAGGGTGCCAAAAATGTATATACAGTTTAAGAAAGAAAAAGACTGTATTAAAATTGTAATACTCAATATATACCAACAACAAAAGATGAATCAAGTCATGTTTGGGGACCTCTTGTAATTGCAAATGTTAAATGTGACTTGAGTATTACAATTTCAGTACAGTTTTTTTCCATTCTTAAAATGTGTATACATTTTTTCATACCCTCTGTATAGGACATAACATGGGAATGATGTCTATATGTATCTATATATAATGTAATCTTCAGTAAGCAGAGAACTGTAAGCATTGTGTCCTATAGACATTATAAATCTTTCTACAGAATATCTATGGTGTAAACAGATAGCTTGTGAACAAATAGAAACCATTCATTCATTCACTTAATAATATTTATTGAAAACCTATTTTATGCCAAGGGGATTGGATTAAGTAGACCTTAGGAAAAACTACATTATTCATGGTCTTTACTTTAAAAATTAAATTTGAGTCACAAAATAATTTAATAACATATTTTAAAAAATGTATTGTTATATAAATACATAATTGAGCTGGCAGAGGAAAATAACTCCTCATTATTTATATTAAAATATAGTAACCATAATGTTGGCTATTAACCTTTGAGAAAAAAATAGGCTTATTTCTTATTCCTGCTTTAAAAAAATGCCTCTGGAAAGTTTAAAAGTGCATCTCTTTTTAAATTTTTATATAGATTTCAAATCTCTAAGAGAGAAACATTTTCATAATGTAATCTTTCAAGACTTTCTCCTCAGAGTCTAAACTGCTCCAAGTCAAGACAATTTTCTCCCTAATCATATGAATATTTTATGTAACTATAACATTCCATTGTATTAAGATAAATCAAGTTTGCCTCAAAAATTTAAATTTGAGCAGATTCTTCTTTGGACAATTTATCTGATATATTCTTCTAATCCTGAAGGAATATACTTTCTTAGAGTTCAGAATTCCGTTGACTTTCTGAGAATAAAAATACAAGCAACTTATTACTCTTGCCTGTGGGGAAAGGAACAAGCAGGGATAAAGGAAATCCAAGGGTAATCCCTGAGACTCATTTTAATGATTACCTGCAGCTCCTTTAATAAAGCTTCTCTGGCCAGGCTCCCAGTGCGCAGGCAGGAGTGTCTGCAACTTCTACTCATGCCTCCTGTCCCCACCTCTGGACACACTGGTACTGAAGGGACTCCTCTCCCGGGTGGAATGGACAACAGGAGACCAGAAGACCAGAAGAGGGGAAGCCCTGGGATGGAGCTAAGAATAAATGAAATCAACCTTTCTCCCATTTTTGTTTCTACTATTCTTCTAATTCTACCATATCCTTTCCACACCGAATTACAGCGAGGTGAGTAGGTGTCTGCCTGCACCCATTGTCATGGAGTCATTAAGCAGATATTTACTGAGTATTGCTTATATGCAAAGCCTTGGGAGCTACTGGACAATAATGGAGATTGCATCTTTTTGAAAGTGTCTTTTTTGGGTACCTTTAAGTTATCCTTAAAAGGGACAGAATTCCCCACAGGTTCAATGTGTGAAGTCACTGACATTTAAAGCAGCAAAAAGTACAAGGTCTTTCAGTCTCCCTGCAAGCATTCTCTCATTCCAGCATGATGCATGTATGTCTGTGAGCAGGCTTCGTTGCTCTGGCCATTAATTCTGTCCCACTTCCATTTTTATATAACAAGTACTGGTACAATCTCTCCTTTCAAGGCATTTGTTTTAATCTCAAGTGGTAAGACAAGGAAATGACAGCCAGTTATTTTAAATTACAGATCCTTGGGCTGGGCACCTATAGAACAGTCTTTACGGCACCAGCCACATGCACTGAGGGTGGTGGACTGGAGCCTGCCCCTGCCAGGTAAACAACAATGACAACTGCAACAAGAAAATAGTTGGGTGTTGTGGTGGGCACTTACAGTTCCAGCTACTTGGGAGGCTGAAGCAAGAGAATCGCTTAAGCCCAAGAGTTTGAGGTTGCTGTGAGTTGTGAAGCCACAACATTCTACCAAGGGAGACATAGTGAGACTCTGTCTCAAATAAATAAATAAATAAATTACAGATCTCTGGACACAGGAGGCACCACATACCATGGCACACAGGGCCACACATGGAAACACCATGGTGAGTGAGGAGGCAAAGGAAATGAGGGGAAAATACAGGCGAGAGCCTTTCCTGTGGCTTCCCTGGAAAGGAATGGGAGAGGCAGAGTAAATAGGTTTAGGATTCTAGTTTAAATAAATGTCAGTGGCCTCTGGGGCCTAGAGGCTAGTCCTGACTCTGGAGTGATCAGGGCAGGGAAATAGTGGCCCTGAAGGTGGGAACACTATTAAGGAGGTGGTTGTATAGACCACCAAGTCAACTGATTTACATATGAAAGACACACTCCAAGAAGAGTTGTTTGCAATTAGCTAACCTCAGAGAGAGAGCAAGTCTCCAAGAGGTCAGAAAATAGAAAAGTCAGGCTTGGTAAATCTTTTAGATTGATGGTCTCTGTTTCTAAATGTACTCATTATTTTGAACATGTGTTCTGGTTCACAC
>NW_003852454.1:1877735-1878694 GCF_000181295.1 Otolemur garnettii
GTACCTTAGCCAGTAATTTGTATATGTTGGGTATCTGGTAAAAGCTTATTTAATAATCAGAGAAGACACAGGTTGTCTGTACATATTAGGAGAAAATTAAAATTTCCATAGTTTTATTTCAAACTTCAGTGCCATCCACTTTTTCATTTTTTCTACTTTATCATTGTTTCATAATATTTCCAGAAAAAAATCTTCATTCACTCAACAGAACAAGTCTGTGACTAACTTTGAAACATCCCAATAGCTTTGAGTCTCTTCTGTTCCCAATGCTTATAACTGTGTCTCTGTCCACTTTCTCCACATTTCCTTCCTAGTGACTGTGAGAGAATGAAGCTTGATGAGGCATTTAGAACATCAGTTAAGTGAATACAGGGGACCTGGGAGAGGACAAAGAACCCAGGAGAAAAGGAACATATTTTCTGCAGTAGAGCAAAGGCTGGGGGGAAAGTATCCAGGGGAAAATGAGGATTTTATGTAAATGGTAGAGCTCAGTCACAAAGCTCAGTTGGCTCTTAATCATAGATGCTGCAGGGCTCTTGGCCTGATCCTTGAGGTATTCTAAAGAACTAAAGAAAGCAGCTAGTTCTCTCATTCAAAGACTTGTATGGTTATTTAAGGAGTACTTTAGACCTACTGAGTCCCATAGTTCGTCTCTGGGTAGTGACCTTGTCTAGTCATAGCTAGTTTCTGGGTAGTGACCTTGTTTTAAAAATCACATGAGGGAACAACTTAGCTTTTGGGGTACAGCCTGCCCTCACCAGGATGGAATGAAGGGCATGGACTGGACTGAGTCCATGGTAGAATAGTGGCAAATAAAAGTGGGACATGACATTTTTATAGCTGGTAGAATAAGAACGTATTATATGGGCAGCGTCTGTGGCTCAAGGAGTAGGGTGCCAGCCCCACCCCCTATGCCAGGGGTGGTGGGTTCAAACCCAGCACTGGTCAAAAAAAAAAAA
>NW_003852454.1:1879082-1882473 GCF_000181295.1 Otolemur garnettii
GGTAATTAGTTTTTCCTTAGATTTTTAGTATAAATTTTGCTTATTACTCTTTATTTCAGTTTAGTTTTTTATTTTTAATTTGACCAAGCTATTCCTTCTTAATTATGTTTGAATTTTGATACAGTCAACAATTCTGAAAGAAGTAGAAAATTAATCTGAAATTTAAATTGCAGGAATTTTAGTTTTTATATGTAAAATCTTACATTACATGTAATATAAATTTGTAAAAGTTAGTTTTGAATATGTAAATGGCTTATTTTATGCAATGTATTTTAATGATCAAATTAGTCTTATTCTATATATCTGATGCTGATGAACATATACAGAACTTTGTCACTGGAGCACACATTTCTTCTACCTCTGAAGGGCATTTAGTATGGAATTCCAGTGAAGACCTTGAGCCCTGAACAGGCCAACATGCACTGACAAGATGTGACCCAACCCCCAGGACTGCATGAAACACAAAATTTCCCGCATAAGTGCTCTCCTTGTCTGTGATACCATTACTTGTTTATGCCCTATGAATTGAGAAATTCTGGTATCATGTTATTTCTCTCTAATAAGAGAAGTAGATGGCATGTAAATCATAATTCATACAACACTCTCAGCTATGTTTTAGACAAGAGAAAATTTCCGTTTTTTAAAGGATGACTGATCACTTATGTATAAGTTTGCATGTCTAATGATTGGAATAAGTTCCACAGTTCTAGTTGTGTACATTTCAAACCTTCTATTTCCTCTGCTAGTCACAAACTTTGGGTGCCTGACACCATAGAGTACATTCATATAATAACACGATCTCTCATCCTGCATCCTAGCTCAGAACACATTAGGCGGTTGGGATATTCATGAAAACTGTTCCTATGCCATGGTATCTAGTTACAAAGTACACAGGCAGGGATCTGTAAATCATATAAAAATATCCCCCTGCACTCAAGCAGAGGGTTTTGCGAACTCCGAGTTGTCTTGCCCAGATGTTAAAGAGGCCCACAATCACACCAGTCCCATCTGCAAGTGGGGGCAGGGAAGAATGGAAAGAGCTAGGAGTTTTAACCAATTACAGTTAAAATACCCTACGTTGACAGATTTCCAAAAACTTATGGTTATGTTATTTGAATCCAATCCCAAATCATGGGCAAAGCTCATACAAATAAGGGCCATGAAAGCTTCATTCTTTTCATGAAAACTCTGCCATTGTTTGGGGAACTTTGAAATACCTAGTTTTGAGGTAAGAGTTGCCTTAAATTAAATAAGCAAGAGGCAATTAGCCTAAGTGAGCAAAACTTAACCTAATTTAGGAGTATATTTTTGTAACAAATAGCCAGGTTTCAGCCAATCACAGGCAGACAACTGATCAGATCATGTCTAAATAGGGCAAATGCCTGATCACCTCATCCCCAAATAAAGGAGAGGCCTTGCTCTAGTAAATCTGACAATTTTTCTACTTTGCTTCTGTACTTGGCCTACAAAAGCTTGCTTCTCACGTCATTGGGTGGAATTCTTTGAACCTCTTGTGGTTCCGAGTACTATTATTATTTGGTCAAACACCCTCTAATTTGTCTAAAGTTTTCCTGTAACAGTTTGTATTAAGTAGAGGGCATAAGAATTCATCTGTTGTGTTGTCTCACAGAATTAGATGATCACATGTATATATCTTTTTTTATTGCTGCATAATAATCCACCACAAATCAAGTAGCTTAACATAATATGTGTTTGTTATTTCACAAGTGTGTGTATAAGCAGTCCCACATGGTGGAGCTGGATTTTTTGCTTAGGATCCCACACGCTAAACTGAAGGAACTGGCCACCTGGGTTCTTGTCTGGAGGGCCTGGGGAAGAAGCCACTTGCATGCACACTCAGTCTGTTGGAAGCATCCAGCCCCTTAAAGGAGTAGGTCTGCAGTTCTTGTTTCCCTGTTAGCTCTGAGTCCTAGCCCACTCTTAACTTCCACAGACCTGCAATCCTTGTCATGTGTCTCTCTCCAACTTCAAAACCATAGAGTATAGAGTTCCCCTCCTTCTTCAGTTATCTCTGACCTCTTTCTGCCTCTTCTACATCAGCCAGAGAAATCCGTTGCTTTTAAGTGCTCATGTAATTAGACCAGGAACACTCAGATAATCTCCTTATCTTCAAATCAACTGGACCATACACATAGCAACACAGAACAAACTCAGGAGAGATAACTCATTGTATTCACAGTTTCTGGGGATTAGGGAGGCCATCTTTGGGAGATCTTTTCAGAAAGATCTTTTCTTACTATCCATATTAGACAGAAAACAAGTTTTCTCTCCTTCCCCCTTACTGTGTTCTTATTAAGTCCTTTACTTTACATGTATTATTTCACTTATTCTTTCTACCAAGCCTATAAAGTTAGAGTTAACCTATAAGAAGCCAAAAATGTATATACTATTTTCAGATGTACAGAGTAGATATACACCTTTTAAAAAAATCTAGTTGAGCCGATCTTTCTATACAATTAAATTATTTTGGTTATATTCAGTAACCAATAATGAACCAAAAATGAATACTAGAAATATGAACCAGTAATTGAAACATTCTGTTAAGGTAAAAAAAAAAAAAATTATTATTTTCTTAATAAAATGCACTCTTTCAGAGTTCTTTTGCTCCTTTCTGCTTTCCATGATGTCAACTGGTGGGACAGAGGAAGGATGTGGTTTGCAATTAATCATGCTGGGTACCTGGAGGTCCTGCAGTCTGACGCTGCTAAGGGCTCTAGCTCATATAACCCCCCTACTCTTCTCCTCTCCCCTTTCTTCTCTCTGTTCTTCCCTCTTCTATGTTCCTTGTTTCTCCTTCCACTCATTTCTTTTTCTCTTTTGCTTAGTCACTGTACTCTGGACTCAATCTTGCCTACGCCCTTGCTAGCACTACAGGAAACCCTGATTTGAGCAGCAACCTCTCTGACGTTAAGGTTCCCCTGCTGTTTGATATCTGCCCAGAGAGAGGGACACTGAAGCAGATGCTGAAATGCCTATTTTTCCCTTTCCTGGTTCCCTTCTTTCTTCACAATCAACATTAGCCCGAAGAGGAGGCGTCCTATTTTCCTTTTCTTTCTGAGATATCCTCTGGGTCAGCAGTCCCCAAACTTTTTGGCACTACGGACTGACTTCAGGGAAGACAATACATCCACAGGATGGCAAGGAGTGGAGGGATTGTTGTGATGAATCTGCCTGCAATTGAATTATTATTATCTTTGTGCCATCAAACCTGTCTGCTTATGATATTCTGTGTTTGCAGGCCCTCCCCAGGGCTAGCATCACCACCTCCTCTGTACCTCAGATCATTTGCCGTTGTATTCTCATAAGGAGTGTGCAACCTGGATCCCTCACACACGCAGTTTACAGTAGGGTCAGTGCTCCTATGAGACCC
>NW_003852454.1:1882791-1894984 GCF_000181295.1 Otolemur garnettii
AACTGTATCTCCAAACCTGACCAAATAACTCCTAGAGGACAAAATTACCCCCAGTTGAAAACCACTGTTTTAGAGATAAGGGCAAATGAAATGAGAGGATTAAAGACACCTATCAGGTTTCCCACTTTTCAAACAAGTCTTAAACAGCAGAACAAGAAGTTATAATCAAGTCTGGCTGCAAACCCTATCTCCACCGCCAGGTGAGAGCCCCAGTGTGTGGACATTGTCTATTTCAGACCAGAGGAACCTCAGATAACATCAGCATCACAGGAACCTGGAAGAAAGAAACACAGACTGGGAGAAAGGGAGCAAGAACATGAGGTCTGACACTGAACTTCCCAACCTTGCCACAGTGTGCGATATTGGCAGCACTGTACACATAGCTCAGTGAGGTTTCATAACCTTGGCACATCAGTGGCTCACAGTTGTGTTCATGCTGACATGTGGCGGTGTCTCGTTGAGCGGTGTTCATTATTTTTGCTCTGTGTTCTTGTGTGCTGTTACAAGAATGTGGGAGCTCGAAATAGAACAATAAACAAACATTAAACTTCTTGTTAAACTTGGCAAGAGTGGAAATGAAACTCAGACGTGTTTGTCCAAGCTTATGGGGATAATGTCATGAAGATAGTGGCAGTGTGCAAATGGATTAAACGTTTTCCTGAGCGAAAGAGTCACTGATGAAGAGAGGTCAAGGTGGCCGAAAGGTGCAGAACTTACAAAAGAAATTGCAAAAATTTGTTGAATTGTGCATCAAATTTGCTATCTGATTATGAGACGGAGAGCAGAACAAATAACCACGGCTAGAAAAACAGGAAAAATTTTTTTTTATTTCTTATAGCATAACTGTGTACATTAATGCAATCATGGGTACAGTGAAAATCTTGGCATGAGAAACGTGTGGCTCTTGCATCACAAACCAACAATTCACAGTGCCCTATGTGTGAAGGAGTTTTAGCCAGTGAACAAATACCTGTATTAGAACACCACTCCACTAGCCTGATCTGGCTCCCAATGACTTTTCTTTACCCAGAGATGAAATAAATATGGAAAGGAAGGCATTTTGATGACATGCAGGACATGACGGATAGTACCCTGACAGCCCTGATAGCCATTCCAGAAAAGAGTTCCAACATTACTTGGAGGGGTGAGGTGGGCACTGGTGTACTGACTTAATGATATTCAGCAATGAGGTATGCAGCATTTTTTCTAGGATAAGTTCACAAACTTAATTGTCTGGTTGAGTAAATTTGCCAAGCTCACTTACCCATTCCTTTGAGGATCACGATTACTCTTCTTAGTCGGCAATGCCTCATTGAGGTCCGGAGGGCAGGGTGAAGGTAGGGAGCCCTTAGAACCTCAGCATGCTCAAGTCACAGGAGACTTAGAACTATTAGTGACTCAAGAAGCACTTCACCTCCCACAAAGTGAGAGTGTGGGAACACCATGGTGATGCACAGAGCACGAATGCCCCCCCACAGAACATTTCTCACACATGAAAAATGCTTTAAACACAAGGCTCTTATTCTGTAAATGAGCATTTCTGAAACGTATGCACACTGGAAGCTTAAAACCTAATCTATGGCCAAGGGAGTGGCATCATCTCTGCCTCAGGTCCTGGGAATGAGTACGCGGCTGACAAACTTTTACCGAACAAATTCATATGGGCCCTGTGCCAGGTTCCACAGTGACCACGTCTGACATCCCGTAATTAGGTTTTTTCCCTTTCCTTTTCTACCTTTTGCTTTTTAGAAATGAAAGCATGAAGTTTGACCTCTAGTGACAATTGATCCATATGCGAGGGATTCCTCCTTGAGTAAAAAAAATTCTCATGTGAGTGACAGGCTGGGAGAGTTGTTTGAAGGGCAAATGTTTGGGAAAGGTTGGATGCTAATTAGCCAGCTCAATCTGCAGAGAACACCTACGAGTGATGAAACCTGGGATCTAAAATTACACGGGGTTCAAGTGACAGCTTCATGACTCTCCGGGTACCTCAATTAACCTCGCTGAGTTTAGTTTCTTCTTTTGCAAAGTGCATAATCTTTAATGTCTAGTAATGTTACAAAGTTTATTTGAATTAATATAAAGCACTGAGCATATTACCGTCTATATAAAAAGTCATTTTGGTGAGAATATATAATTGTGGTACAATAAATTTTTAATAAATATTTGTTCTTATCATTTGTGAACACTAATGGTATCTGATTTTTTCAGGCCGTCCTCAGAAATTCTAATGATAAACTCCCTTGGCATTCCAAGTTAGAGATTTAATCGAGGTATGGCAACTAGTTTTCAACTTTCGGGACAACACAGAAAAAATGAATGGATTTTTGTAAGGTTTCCAAAGACATGTCTCAGTTCGTTAGGAGTTAAGTCCTATAGTGAATTTAGAATATCTGCTCTGAGTGAAGGAAGAGGAAGCAGGGGCTGAGTATTCTCAATCTGTGAACTTGAAGGTGCCCCTTTGTATATAGTTGAGGATGTGAAATAACACTTGTTAAAATTATGCAGTTTGAAAAAGATTGTAACCTATGTTTTCTATTAAATTACATTTGCTATATTCTGAAATCCAATTCAGCCTTCCCTAGGGGCTCCCATGGTAGGAGTGCAAAGGTGGGGTACAAGGACCATTTCCCCCAGGGGCAGTTGATTACAGGATGCATTGCATATAAACTAATAAAAATGAAATAGTAAAATAAAACAGTCTAAATAATAAAAATATTATTAAGTAATAATAATAATGTTATCTAAAAGTTGGTCTAGTTTTTCTTGTAACTATGCTACAGCAATTTAAAAGAAAAGAGTAAAAATTACTTTTTCCTGAAAAAATATTTTGCTGGTCTAAATGCTAAATAAGTACCATGGTTAATGTAAAATTTTTAATAAGATATATCTAAGCCCAAATTAACACACTTTTATACATGTTTCTGAATAACCATTGCATTTTACTGGAAGTTAACTTGGAAAACTCCCAGTTATGAACTTGGCCCCCAGTGTACGTGAACTCAGACCCCCACACTCATTTTAACAGGGAAGTGAAAAGCAAGTCGGTCGGCAAACAGTTCAGAGTCATGCAGGCGTGTCTCAGGGGCAGTCCTTGTCTCCCACCACTGTTCTGCATATCTCTGTATTGAGATAGCAAATTTGAAATAAATGATGACAGCACCATGATTGTAAAGACGAGGAAATGGAACATTCTGTCATTCTAGGTATAAAGCACTTGGTGAGCTTGGAAGAAGTGGAAGCATGTTTCAGGCCTTTTTCTTCCCCTTTTATTCATAAATGAAATTTAAATTATTGGTCTATTACTTGTCTTTCATTAGTATTATTTATTGGCATGGCTGTATATTGGCATGATTTAATAAGGGGTTTTCTGTTATTATATTAGTATTTATTTTCATTGGCAATACTGAAAATGACTTGGGCACAGAGAGGACAGACACGCTTAAAACTTATCCCTGTATGTGTCCAATACACTTGGTGTGTTCCAGCTTCTGAGAGTCCTTCCGCTCTCACTACCACCAGACACTGTCACTTTATGGAGGGGAGACCATTCAGTAAGTGCTGACTGTAACATTTTCTGCATCCATGTTATTATGCCTTTAAGCAAGTCAGTTTTCAGTTGTAAAAATGGCCCTGAATTTTATAGAAATGAGTCCTATTTGCTTTTGACAGTTGTACAATCCTTCTTCCATATTAAACTATAAAAGTAACTCTGGTGTTAATTTGCACAGAAGCATAGATATAATTTTTTGCTAATATGTGATTTTTGTTAAGAATTATAATAATCATCTATCAAAGACTACAGTGTGCTAAGACTTAGCATAACGTATTGTTCCTTACACCAAGGGATTGACATTTAAAACAGATACTATAGCAGCATACAGATGGCGCGGAGAATGGTGCCAAATGCTGATTTCTCACAGGGAAAATGGCTTTTAAAAAAATGCAAGCACACGGGTACACAAATGTGTGGTGTCACTGTGAAGTCATGTAGCAGATTATTAAATACAGAGCATAATTATTTAAATGTCTGGGGCTCTCATTAAAGAAGGTTCTTTGGGGGGCAGTATATACATTGCCACTGTGTTACCTTTGTTCATTTTTGAAACTTGTCTTTGAAATGGAAGGATTCTACGTGGTTTAAATTTTCATGTACTGATATATGTCCTTGTACTCTATCACCATATGGCTCCACTCAGATGTATTTGGCCTCTTAACTAGATCTTAAGTTTTTTAAATGCCAAATCTATGTTCAGTAAATGGATGGCACCTTGTTAAGCAAGTGATCGTGATGGGACAGAGAGCAAAAATATGTGACTAGATCAATAGTTTTCCAACTTCAGATTTGGGGATAGAATGTCCATTTTTATAGTAAATGAATTTTCATTGCAAGTAGCTCTGATTTCCTTAAGCCTCACTGTGGGCCACCCATCTGTGCCGTGAAAGCAAGAAGCTCTGAAGCTGCAGGCTTTCCCCTGTCCGCTGGAGCCAGTGAGCATAGATTTTCCAGGATTCAGAAAGTGAAGCTGGGATCAGCCGAGTGCGGTGGCTCACACCAGTAATCTTAGCCCTCTGGGAGGCTGAGGCAGGTGGATTGCTTGAGCTCGTGAGTTCGAGACCAGCCTGAGCAAAAACAGAAAAACTGAGGCAAGAAGATCCCTTGAGCCCAAAAGTTGGAGGTTGCTGTGAGCTATGACACTACAGCACTTTACCTAGGTGGATGGCTTGAGACTCTGTCTCCAAAAAAAGAAAGTGAAGCTGGGATGTTCAGAGCCGGAGCTGCCCTGGTGTCTGCCTGTGTTTCCTCAGTTTTGCAGAACACCCCTTCACTTCTAAGTTAATGGGTGTCTGTCTGCTGTGTGCCAGACTGTAGTGGGAGGTCTGCATGCAACTGAGTTTTACAGACGGTTCTGAAATGTGTAATCCACAGGAGCAACCCTCACCTTCTAGGAAGATCAGAGCACTGTGATAGGACATAATCTTGCTCAGCACTCGAGCCATGAGGGGAGAAGGAAGAGTTAGAGAATCCTCCTCAGTGGAGCAGGATTGAGAACCCAGATAAAAGAAACATCCTAGTTGATGAGGCTGGGACGTGCAGTCCCCAGTCCGGAAGTGAACCTGAACCAGCTGCCTCCCCAGGCCTGGTAACCAGACCGTGGGGATACTCACTAGGAGATGTCGGGCTCTGAGGAAGAGCAGACGCTGCCTTCTGCCTGAAGTCCTGAAGAGCAAAATTAGAAACGCTTCCTACTCATCCCAATCTTTCACGGCCGTGTTGTCTTTCTGGGTAGAGTGCAGACAAGCTGTCCTGGAATCTCGAGGTTCTTTATCACAGAGCTTCCAGTGCCCCTTCCAAACATGGCTGGGAGTAAATGGCAGAAAGATGCACTTTTTACTAAAGCTCTCTAAACGAAGTCTCATGAAAATTATTTTTTGCTTTAAAACATGTCTTCGTAGGTATACATATGTATAGTTTCACATGGATGTATGAACGAAATCATGCTGTCTTCGGTATTTATTTGCAATCTTTTTGTCTGTGCTTGCCTCTCTACCCCACACTTCTTTGAATAAATTAATTACCTTGGATATCATAGTTCCATATCTCTCAACATTCTCGTGTATATGCACACCCACATAGACACAGGTGTATAGACACTGGCATTAATACCCTATGTAATTACATATGGTCACAACATAGTTATACATTTTCAAAAAGTGGACTCACATGTGCTCTTTGGCTTAGTTAGGACTCATTTCTATAAAATTCAGGGCCATTTTTACAACTGAAAACCGACTTGCTTAAAGGCATCATAAGCACCTGTCTAGCAAAGAGGAGATTCTGGGTTTGAACCCCAGCAGGACCTTGCTGGTGAAGCCTGGGGACTGTCAACAGGCATTTCTCTTAAAGAGGGATACTATATAAATTCTTGTGCATCTTTCTTTTCCCACCCAATGATATTTCATTGAAATCTCCCAGTTAATTGATATGACTGTTATTTATTTTACATAGCTACAAAATATTCCATCATGTGGATATACAATAATTCATTCAACTATTTCCCTATTATGGGTATTTATTTATTTTGTCTGCTCTGTACAAGACTTCAACAATTGTTAATATCTTACATACATCATTGCTGTTGCTTCCATGGGGTAAATCGTTTGAAGCAGAAGAGCTGGGTTAAAGAATGTGTGCATTTTTTAATGTTAACAGCATTACCAGATTTCTATTCAAAAAATAACTGTCAACTTGGAATGTTTAAATAACATTCAACTTGGAATGTTTAAATGTCCATTTTAGTAGTATCTCCAAAAGCAACAGATCTGATCAATCTTTTAAACATTTGCAATTCTGATACTGAAATGTAATATGTCATTTCATTTTTTCAAATTCCTACTACTGTGTTTAAGCAACTTCTCTGATGTTTCTTGAGCATTTGGATTTACTCCTCTGCAAATTGTCTATTCACATCCTTTGTCCAATTATCGGACATTTATGATTATCCCAGTTTGAAATTATGAAAGTTTACAATGAACATCTTCTAATATAAAATTTTACCCTGAATTGCTGCCAGTAGCAGCAATAATTATGGTGGTAGCTCTGTGTGTGTTTCCTAATACAAGTTTCTGGAAGCACAATTGGCTAAAGTGTGTGTATTTTCTAGCACTTTTGAGATGTGCAAAGTCCTCCCTTGGAATGGTATGATCAGTTTACAGAGACATGTATAGTGCCCAGGAAGGCACTGCCCCTTCAGTCAATGATACTGGACACAATCTCTGTTAATTTGATAGCTTAAAAAACAGGGCTCCAGCCAGGTATGGTGGCTCACACCTGTACTTCTAGTACTTTAGGAGGCTGAAATGGGAGAATTGCTTAAAGCCAGGAGTTCAAGACTGCTTGGGGGATATAGTGAGACACTCTTAAACAAAACAAAACAAAACCGGATTCTATTGTTCTAATTTGCATTTCTTAGTTTTAACTTATTAGACATGTTTCCCATTTTCTTCCATTTATTATCTTTTTGTATTTTGTCTTATGTCTACACATCATAAATACCAGCCCCTACATCAGATATGTATCTATCTACATAACAGAGACATTAACTGCCACTCTGAAATGTGGTTACTTAAGTATATTGCAAAATGTAAGCACTTTATGTTTCCTTTGACAGTGTGAACACTGGTAGGTTCCTTAGTGTATCTGGTTTAAACCAAGCTATTAATAGAGCTGTGCTAGCCAGATTTCCAGGCTAGAACATTTTAGAACATCATGTGGCTTCTCATAATATGTCACTTAGGCTCTTTATCCTTGTATCTCTTCCTTCATCTCCCAAACGAGCTATCTTTGGGTTGGATGTGATTGCTTAAATCATTTTAAATATCTATCTATCATCTATTTACATATTGAGAGGGAGACAAATTTAAGCTATTCACTGATGACCTTGCTGCAGAGGATGTCAACTTTCTTCTGTATTATTACAGGTGTGGACAAGACAATCTCTCCGTAAAGTCCAGAGGTGGGAGGTACCAATTAAACACTGTAATTGTTATTTCAATCCAGGAAAACCCAAAAACAGACTCAAGATGAGTCACAGATGGACAGCCTGAGGAAGTGGGCAGAATTTGCCGGTACTGTTGGGGCAGGGCCTACTGGCTGACGGTGCATATGTGCACACCAGCTTGGCTTTGCTACCAGCTGGCAAGACCTGCCCTGCTTCCTAGCTGGTTACTTCCCTGAGCGTGTGAACAGGCAGAGATAACATACGGCCTGCACTGGTCCATGGTTCAACAGCTACCTGACACTCTTTCACTGCTCATATTGAGGTAGGGGCCCTCCTCAGTGTCCTCACAGGTCCTGGTCCCAATTGCATCATCCATTTACCGCACTAAATAGCTACTGTTAATTTTTCTTAACTAGGCTATGAAACTGTATTAGTGCAGAACTTTCTTTCACCTCTGTGTCCCTAACGCCTAGCACAGTGCTTGCTGCAGTAAGCACTGATGAGGTGTGTTTGAATAAATAAATGCTAAATAGATGCCAGAAACTAGGAACACATGTTTTCATTTTCCCAAATCTTATATAAGGCTCTGGGTGTTGATCCAGGAAGTTGAGGTTTCTACAACTGCTATGCCGAGTCTCAGTGGTCAGTCTCCCTGGGAAGCCAACTCTGAGATGGAGATAGGTGCAGAAAGTTTTCAGGAGAGTGCTGTCCAGATGGGGACATGTAGGAGAAGTGACGGGAGGTGGCAGGAGCAGGAGGAGGAGCTGCAGTCACAAAATCTCAGCCACTTCTTCATAAAGTTTTGCATTTGTGATGGCTCTGTGTAGTTGGCCCCACGTAGGTCCCACACCCAGGCCTCTACACAGATAGACGAATGTCACACGTTTGTTTTATGTAATTGCTGCCTAGGCAGCCATTTTTATTTTCAACATTATATTTTTTAAATTTAGTCATATCTTGTCACCATTGGCTTAGTTAAAACATCCCTTTCCCATATGGTTATTTGAGATCTAGCCTGTCATTTTTTATCCCACTGACCCAAACCCAACACATCCCACATCTACTGGCCACATCAAAAGCTAAGGGTGACACTAGAGTCCTGTAACTCAGACCCTGGCCCCAGTCAATTCATAAGCTCCAGGGAAGGCCAAAGGATGAATCCCATAAACCTTAATAACGGTAGAACCCACAGATCTCTCTCACCTTTTCCCCACCTGCTAGTTGAGCTTTTTCTCACCTCCAGGCTTCCTACCAGACTTCCATCAGTACCTCTAACTTCTCTGCAGCCTGTTGTGTTGAACCTGACCAGCACACTAATTTCTAACTTTCCCCTTGACCAGGGCTTGCCTAGAATGTGGCTACCTTGGCTGTAAAAAGGCCACTATCAAGAGAAAGGCATTAAAATCAAATTAGAAAGAAATCATTGTAATAAAAATCACAATAAGAAGGCATTGGATGTCTGCTGTATGATAAGCTTTCATTAAGTGCTTATTAAATCCTGCAATCCGTAAGAGAAAATATAGTTCACCAATTTGGGAAATACTCTTAAATAAACAATATTGACAGAATTGTTAAGGATGCTGCAACTTTCCCCACGTTCAGTCCTGCTCTGTCATCTGCCTGTCTTAGGTAACATGACACTGTCACGGCACTAGTAGCTGTGTCTCACCTGAGGCCAGGATAAGAGGTGTCACTAAGCCAGCTGGCATCCCGTGGTGTCCCCTCTGGCATATTCCCACTGCTCTAGTCCCCAGTCTCACTTTCAAAAAGGAGCAGGTAATTTGTCAAGAATCTGGCTTCTCCCGCATGCCTTTGTCATCCTGTCACCAGGCTCTGATCAGGAGGAGAGCCACTCGGCAGGAAAATTCACTGCATCATAAATTCATAATCCATTTTTCTCCATATGCTCTGACCACCTTATGATGTTCGTAATTAAAACTTTATGCAGACTTATGGCTACCGAGACAGGTTGATTCAGTGCTGGCTGTACAGCATCATAAATCACTGCAGCTTATTGTGTAATTGGGCCCTAATAATTATTCCATCAACGTTAAGCAGAGCTGGCACTGGGCAAAAGCTGGAGGCAGACGCTCCTTTCTGGGCGCTGCATTACTGTGTGATGACCTTTTCCTGCCAGCCCTTGCCTCATTGCCATTGCCTCATGATTTTCCTGGTTCCACGTCTTCTTTGCCATCAGATTCTTCCTCATGCTTCCAAGTTCCCTTAAACTGCACTTCTACCAACAGCCCTTCTCCCCCAGTCGGAGGCTGCACATAGCAGCACTGCCGCTCAGGGGGATGTTCCCTTCCTATCGCCTCGTGGTGCATCGTCTCATCTGTAGAGGGTCTCCAGGGTCCAGCCTTTCTAAACAGCTTTAGTCCTTGATCCTTTAATGGCCGGTGAAATGATCTGCTTCATATTGCTTCTGGATGTATTAAAGGCTGTATGATGTCCTGGGAGTACACACATCAGTCGGGGCTTGCTAATATATAGATCTGTCACTGGTTAGCTGCACAATTCTAGATGTTACCTAAAATCCCAACCATGTTGCTCTTAGCTACATGATCAATCATGATTACTCTATGAATTTACACAAGTTATTTAAATTCCTTGAACCTCATTTTTCTGAGCTGTTAAACAGAAAAAATAATACCTAACTCATAGGACTTTTGCCATTCTTATGGGGATTAGAATGAAATAATACATTCAATATTCTTGTCATCAAATATGAACACAATAAATGTTCCGTTTTCCAACTTGCTAAAACTTTAGTTACTGATGATGGGTTATTTGTATTAATCTAAGAATGAATAATATGAAGGATTTTATGTTCCTGAAAAGACCAAGGAGTGGAAATGGCTTTAATACTTTTGGGACTTTTAATTGTTTCTTAATTCACTCAAAGTGAGACAATATTGTACTCAAACACCAAAGTAAAATATCTTGCAGATAGTTATAAAATCCATTTCAACACAAGAAAGCTGATAGCTTGTGAATTTGCTATTAGACAATTTATATATAATTTACTTTTTGTAATTGCAGATGTGGCTATGTGGAAAGAATATTTGCTGATCAAGGGAGTGGCACTATGTAATCCTCCATCTAACAGTTAGACCCTGACTTCCACTAGCTGATCTATAAGGTGCTATGCAGACACATCTGTCTTGTTAGAAAACAAAACGAAAGCTTTGTTTATGGTCTGAAGTCCTGGGGCTGAAAGTCTAAGAAATCAGTCTTTTAAATGTCACCCAGTAAGGTGCATTCAGAACAACAGCTAACACCAGAGTAAGTTGGATACATTTTTTTGTAATTAATGAGTTTGTTGAATTTCAGTTAATTATTAATTACCAGCCAAGGAATTATGAACAATCCTATTAATAAAAGAGTGATTCAGATTATAAACTCTAGATTGACATACACCTGGGTTCTGTTATATTATTATAAGATAACTATTATATTGTTATTATATCTTTCATTATCGTTATCATGTACAGTGTTTAGTAATGTTCTTTGCTGTGGCTTTTCACTCCAGCTTATATTTTTACTAAGATACCACTTTCTCAGTAATACCTGCCTAAGGAAACCTGTTTAAAATTGCAAAGTCCTACCCTGACCATGAAATTACCTATCTTTTCTCTTCTGTTTAATTTTAATCCACAACACTTCTCATCATCTGGAAAAATCATGTCCCATGTACTCCACTCATTTTAGCTTCACTCACCCAATTGGCATGCAAGCTCCTGCCCCCGATATTTTGCTAACTATCTTGCTAACTGTAATGCCTCAGCACATAGAATCGTGCCAGGCAGATACTAGACAGTCAACAAATAATTGAATACATTTGATGAATTAATCTTTAATACGGAGCTAAACATGCTTTCCTCAAGTAGTTCTATGTGACCAAAGGAAATTGCTCACAAGAAGCCCTGATACAACAAATAATCTCTAAGTAGTTAATACATGTACCACGTAAAGTAATTTTTAATTCAAAATGCTTTTTAATGATTTCTCATCCCCTTACAAAACAAAACAAAACAAAATAAAAACCTGTAAACTTCTTCCCAGGCATGAGAAGAAGAGAGTGTAGATTAATTGGAAAATGCCCTAGTGATGAACATTAAAGAACTTTTGGAATGTAGCCGGGTGTTGTGAGGGGCTCCTGTAGTCCCAGCTACTTGGGAGGCTGAGGCAAGAAAATCATTTGAGCCCAAGAGTTTGAGGTTGCTGTGAGCTGTGACGCTAGAGCACTCTACCTAGGGCAACAAAGTGAGAATCTGTATTAATTTTTAAAAGAAGAAGAAGAAAGAAAGAACTTTTGGAATGAGTCCTTGCAAAGGTATAGTTTTATTTCAAAGATACCTGAAACCCACTAACTACTGACAGTGAGTATTTGAGTCTAGGAGAACTCCCTGAGTGCACCGTCATGGAGTACATGAAGTGGGTAGTTTAGTGAAAGTTTCTTCCAATTATCAAAAAATAAAAAGTTACATGATTCCAGAAGCCAGAGAGAGTCTATGAAGTCGAAAGTAGCAGCAGGGAGAATGGAAGAAAAAGTATCCAATGTACACACCCCTATTATGAAACTAATTTATACCTTTTATATGAAAGCTATAACCTAATAACAGCCTAAGAATACAGGGAGGAGGGAGGGAGAGGGGAGGAGGGAATAGGTGGAGGGAGGGGGATTGGAG
>NW_003852454.1:1895433-1904878 GCF_000181295.1 Otolemur garnettii
AATTGCTTAAGCCCAAGAGTTTGAAGTTGCTGTGAGCTGTGATGCCAAAGTACTCTACCAAGGGCAACATAGTGAGACTCTGTCTCAGAAAAGAAAGAAAGAAAGTGTATGCTCCACCTAGATACATTTTGATTTTCTTTTCCCTTCCTTCTCTTCCTTCCCCTTCCTTTCCTTTCCCTTCTCTTCCCTTTCTCTTTTCTTCTTTTTTCCTTTTTTCATTGATGATTGCACAAAGCACAGCTTTGATCAGACTATGCCAGTGGGCTTTAAGACTTTATTGTGTCATCTCCCTGACCAGAAGAAAAACTGTTTCCCAGGGGGATATCATGAGAACCCAGAAAATGCATTAGGAAGGTATTGCGTACATCTGCTCTACGTTGAAGCTGGAGGAACCAAAACAGTGCTCACAGATAAGGCCCAGAATATCCCACCCAGCTCTTTGGGGTGGGAGACCTGAAGAATATAGGGCTGAATATACATATATATTATATATAATGATACATAATACCTATATAATATAATACATTCCTAAATATAGGGCTTGGGGGTCAAAGACCTGACTCCTTAGCACTATGTAGTGATGGATTTGGAGAGTTCTTTCATATATGAGATATCACATGTGAACTCCTGAGGTGTAGGTGGCTACCCAAAGATTAGGGAATTTACTGTGCTAACACATTTTATAAAACTAAGTTTTAAAATCATATAAAACGAAATATCAGGCCCTCTGAGTTATGTCCTATTTTATTTATTTATGTCCAATAGCTACATTATTGCAGATGTCTGATTTTTGTTTGATACAATGATCTACTTTCATTCAGCTAGAATTTACAGGCTATAAACATGTTTGGAGAATAGTTTAAAGCCCCCTGTTGGGTGGTGGGTAATTCCAGGTGATCCAGACATGGCCGCACATATAAAGGTTATAATGTTTAATTGAAGGTGAATCTAAATACTGTGCTATGATAGAATTCAATAAAGATTCTGAAAATATATGATAAGAAAAGACTGAGTGTTTAGAGGGAAGAACAGGTAGAATTTTGACAGAGAGTTAAGAAAGCCTTTGAAGAAGTCATTTATTTTCTGCTTGAATGATATTAAAAACAATACAGTATATTGCATTTTCCATCTTATAAGATTTTGTTCTTTTTTCTTATGTCACTAACATTGTTTGTAATTAATTTCACTGTTATTTTCTGTTTACCAGGGAGCACAGCTCTAATGCTAAGCTTTGCATACTAGTAAAACATGGATTAATATGGCTCTAGTACAAAATTTTTCCTTTAACCTAAAATAAGTAGTGGGAGCAATAATGAGGAATTCTGTACAAATTTATAATAAATGATTATCAGAAAATATATAATCTATGATGTAACTCTAAAACTATTACTCTTTATGTTACTGCAACTAGTTAAATATCTTTAATTAATACAGTATATTCTCCCTCTTCACAATTACCTTGTTAAATCATTCCTAATGTATAGTTAATTGCTTTCATAATCCCTCCATTTTACAAATTAGATTCCTTTACATTTAGATCATTAACACGACAAAATGATATATAACGCCTCGAGTGTTTTAAAAATACCTCATGGCTTGTATCTTTAAAGTTCACCAGATAAAATGTGGAATTAATTTGGGTGGCATTGGCACAATGCCTGGCACACAGTTGATGTTTGATTGTTTGATAGATGATCCGAGGGAAGACACAGAGACAAACATTGGCTTCATTGTATGTATAAGTGTCTCCCGTGGAATCGTGACTGGTGTAAAGCCAATATGTTGATCATTTTTAAATTCTTAAAATAGCTCCAGGTTATTGAATGTTTGCTATGTGCTGCAGAGATCTTTAATCTTATAGTTGCTTCATTGGCAGCTTTTCTAATTGTACAAATGAAGGCCCAGGGACTAAGAAATTATGAATCTTGCACAATGTCCGTGGGCTTTAAGACTGAGTGTGCAGCCTCCACCTGACCAAAAGAGAAACTGTTTCTTGGGGGGAATCACGCGGGCCCAGCAAAAGCATTGAGAAAGGCACTGAATGCATCTAGGTTGTACATAAGGGGCAGGAGCAAAACTGTAAAACTTGAACAACATGACTAAAAATCTGTTTTCCCTCAGTGTACTGTAGATTGAATAATGCTTCCCTCTTCTGCTGAAAATGTTATGTTCATCCCTAGAGCCTATAAATATATTACATGACAAAGAAGATGGAACCCTAGGTGGAATTAAGATTACCAACCACCTGCTTCAAAATAAGAAGGTTGTCTGGATAGTCCCAGTGAAATCAAGTGGGGAAAAGGAAAGCAGGAGACTTGAAACTAGAGAGATGGTGTCATGAAAACGACTCAAATGATCATCGCTGGCTTTGAATACAGAAGAGGACCCTGAGTCAGGGTGGACACCCTCTGGAAGCTGGAAAAGTCAGGGCAATGGACTATTAAAGTCTCCAGAAAGAAACGTAGTCCTGCCAACACCTCCATTTTAAGTCCAGTGAGATTCACTTTAGACTCTTGACCTCCAAAAGTCCAAGATAAATGCGTACTATTTAAACCTACTAAGCTTATGATCATTTGTTACAACAGCAATAGAAAACCAACACAATCTCTTTGCTTCTCTAATGAAGCCAGAAACATTCTCTTTTGTCCGATGGAAAGGCATCATGTGCACAGGAATGTAATTTAAGGTAAATAAGAAAATTCATCTAAAAATGATGGCAGGCCTGTTGTGAGCGAAGAGAAAACCAGAAGTCTGGAGGTTCAAGATACAGTTTTTAATTGAATGCCCTGAGTCTTTATCATAATAAGTGTTGAACAAATATTTGCTCAATGGATAAATAAAATGATGAATGAGTGAAAAACCTACAGACCAGTAATTATGTACCAATTTACATTTCATCAGCCTTACAGAAATATAATTGCTAATTTTAAAGGTGAAGCTGATATCCCATTGTTTTAATTTGAATATTTTTGATTGCTTAAGTTGAAAGTCTTCCACATGATTATTAGATATTTGTGGAGTGTCTTTCCTGAATTATCTTTTGATTACTGAGAATTTCTCTTCATTTAATTTCAGTTTCATAAGTTCTTTAGAGAACATAGCTATCAACCTTGTATTTGGGATTTTTTTTTTCAAATATACCTTTTCAGTTTGTTGATTATCTTTTAAATGTACTTATAACACCCTTTGAAGCATCGACTTACTAAAATTTAGAATCAAATTTCTTGAGTTTTCCTATTGGTGACTTCTTCCATTATTTCCAAACACCAATTCTTTTGGAATTTGTTTTGGAATATTACATGAAGATAAAAATTATTATTTTTAAAATAATTGACTTAATAGTTACAGTAGCAATTGTTAAATAATTTCTCTTTCTCTGTAATTTATTATGTTACTTTTTTTAAAATATCACCTTATGTTTGATATGTTGTTTTTTTTTTTTTTTTCAAAGATATTTTAGGGCGGCTTCCATAGTTCAGAGGATAAGGCATTGGCCATATACACTGAGGATGGTGGGTTTGAGGCTGACCTGGGCCTGCTAAAGAACAATGACAACTGCAGCAAAAAAACAGCCGGGTGTTGTCAGGGGCCCCTGTAGTCCCAGCTACTTGGGAGGCTGAGGCAAAAGAATAGCTAAAGCCCAAGAGTTTGAGAATTCTGTGAGGTGTGATGCCATGGGCACCCTACCGAGGCTGACATAATAAGACTCTTGTCTCAAAAAAAAGATGTTTTAGTTCATGGCCTTGTTTCTCTATTCTTATGCTACCATTTCCCCAACCTCAAAATATGACAGCTCTATAGCATGTTTTAATATTCATCACTTGAACTAAGAGCTCAAGCCCCAGATATCAACCTTGCTTAAAAAGTACTATTTTAGCTGTTCCACTGTTTTAATCTCTCTAGTCTTAAATATAAGCATGATACCACCTTTTTTTTTGGTTTGTTTGTTTTGGCCAGGGCTGGATTTGAACCCGCCACCTCTGGCATATGGTGTTGCACCCTAACCTTTTGAGCCACAGATGCTGTCCACAACCTTTATTTATTTATTTATTTATTTTTTCAAGACAGAGTCTCACTGTGTCACCCTTGGTAGAGTGCTGTAGCAGTCACAGCTCACAGCAACCTCAAACTCTTGGGCTTAAGTGATTCTCTTGCCTCAGCCTCTCAAGAAACTGGGACTACTGGTGCCCACTATAATGCCCGGTTCTTTTCCCGTTATAATTGTCATTGGTGTTTGGCAGGGTGGGCTGGGTTGGAACCTGCCAGCTCCAGTGTATGTAATGTATGTGGCTGGTGCTCTAGCCGCTGAACTACAGATGCCGAGCCTTTTAAAAATTTTTTTGATTAGTTTAGAAGTGGAAATGGACTCCTGATTTATCACAATTGCAATAAGTATACCTGTTTGGTTCTTGTGATATAGTTGTAATTTATATGCACCTCCCTCAATTACTTTGCTACGTAGTTTAAAGTCAGAGTATCCCAATTTGAAAATCACCCTGGGAATTATGTATTACATCTTAAAATTAGTTATTATCATATATTTGAAAATTATTGACTACTGTATACTTATTTTAAATAAGTCAATATGCTGAAATAGGTTATTAATTGACTTGTAATCACAGATGACAATTTTGTGTTGTTTGCTTCTAGGAACAAAATTTAGTTTTACCATTTTCAAAACTTATGCCAATTATTTCTTTTTTATGTTTTATTTCATTGATGATAATTTTTATGTTCATGTAAATAATAGTGACTATGGCATACCTCTTGGGGGAGGGACACAATTATCTAACAAGGGAAATTATCAAAGAGAGACTCTATCTAACAAATACAATCGGTGTAACCTAATTCTTTGTACCCTTAATGAATCTGAAACGATAAAAAAACTAATGATAATGAAAGCCATCTTTCTCTTATTCTTCAGTGTTATCAGAAAGCTTTATTATTGCATTATTAGTATACTTCTGATAATAGTCCACTTAAAATATTATTTTAAATGAGTCTTTTATCAATAATTTATTTAGTTAGCTGTTTATTTTCATGATAGCAAAATTTTATTGAACTCCACATCTAGCAACTCTTTGATAACCAGCAATTTTCTGTTAATGTAATATTTGATAAAAAGCTATTTTAGACTCCTTGATTGTTCCTTCATTATTAAATACAATCTAATAAATAGAGTCCATTTTTATTTCTCAACCATTTGGGATCTTCATTAGAAACCTCTGTTGCTGCTATCTAGGAGTGAATAGCTAACTCATCTTTCCAGAATGGATCACATATTATTTTACCCTTCAAATTCTATCTGGCATACACTCTTTATGTATTCTTGATATTTCTTTCTGCATCTTAAGATTTTTTGAATGTCAACCTAAAAGTTTTTCTGTTACTTTTCGCAAACAAAAGTGCAAAGGTTCCGTTGAAGCAATTCTATCGACTCAAAAGGAAAAAACAAGAACAAACCCAAAAATTAATTGGAGGAAAAGAGACATGAAAGGGAGCACCAAGATTTCTGGAAATCTCTCCCAGAGTTTCCTTGAGGGAGAAAATCATTGTCTCCAGTATGCCAAGTGGCTTTCAAAGACCAAGCACCCAGGTGCTCACTTTTGCTTCTTCCTGTGGGTGTTGCATTGCCTTGGGCAGCCCCAGTGTATAGATCCTACAATGACTGACCTTCCCTCCCTCCCTTCCTTCCTTCCTTCCTTCTTTCCTTCTTCCTTCCCTCCCTCCCTCCCCTCTTTCCTTCCTTTCTTTCTTTCATTAGGACTCAAATCCACTCTATCTCTCAATTTCAGTATAGACATGACTTATCAAACTCATGGACCTTCTCACCAGGTTAGAGAGGATGGATCTGTGTCCCCCAGACTTCCATCTTATGCACAGCAGAGCCTTCTCTGGACAAACTCATCCCTCCCTACCTCAGGAATCTGCTTTTCTCCCGAAACTTTACTACTCTGAATAAGAATGGGGGTCTTCAGCATCATCTAACTTGAGGAGTCTGTTTCAAAATTTATTTGGTATTTGTCACATTAGGATCTCAGCAGAAATCTATTCTTTTAACACTCTAGTGCTTACATCTTATTGGAAGTGCAGATAGTATTGAATGCAAGTTTCTCTAACTCCAAAGTCTATTTTTTCCCCTCAATTCTACATGTATTTAATGAATTTAAACTCTCTTCCACATGGTAGAGATTTCCACAAATATTTTTTTCGTTGTGCATGTATGATTTTGTTGGCTATAGTTATGAAAAATGTGATGCCACAATATGCATATATATTCTACTGTACAGAGTGTTCCAAAAGTTGCCCCTGAAATCACCATGCATAGGGAAGATGAGAAATTGTAGCTAAATGTACCTTTATTTATAAATATTCATTACAAAATTTTACAAAATATTTAGAAAGTATTCACTACCTGATTGCCATCTCTTTGTAAAATTTTGTAATGAACATTTTGTAAATAAAGGTACATTTAGCTACAACATCCCATTGTCCCTACGGATGATGACTTTAGGGTCATCTTTTGGGGCGTGTTGTAGGTACAACAGCTGTGAGTAGTGTCTCTAGTCCTAATCCTTATAAGAAAATATATCAGTCAGTGCCTAAAGCTCAGTGGCTAGGGAGCCAGCCACATACACTGAAGTTGGCAGTTCAAATCCTGCCTGGGCCTGCCAATCACCAATGACAACTACAACCAAAAAAAAATAGGCGAGCATTGTGGTGGGTGCCTGTAGTCCCAGCTACTTGGGAGTCTGAGGCAAGAAAATCGCTTGATCCCAAAAGTTTGAGGTTACTGTGAGCTGTGACACTATAGCACTCTACTGAGGGCAATATAGTGAGACTGTGTCTCAAAAAAGAAAAAGAAAGAAAAAGAAAAAATATATATCAAGTTCCATGCTAGAATATCGAAGAGCTCAAAATTGATGAAAAGACAATTGTATTATCATGTTTGGAGGGACATCAATTGTCCTTTTACCAATTAGGGAAAAAAATGTATCATTTGGAGATAACAAATTTGCATATATGAAAACAGGTTAGACTCTAGAGAACAAAACTGTTTTCTTTCACGTAAGTTAAAAAAGTGTTCCTTTATTTATTTTAAGTCAAGGGTAATTTTCAAAAATCTTAGAATAATTTCTCTGCTTCCAGGATCATAATTAAAATTACAGGAGCTTTTCCCTTAAGTCATTCTTCTTAAAATTAAATTGCAAAAACAAAATGATTTCATTTCATCATCATATTTTATTGAAATTCAATTGTCACTTCTCTCTCCCTCTTTGCTGAATATCTAATGTCTCTGTTTGTCCATTTTCCCCCCTCAAATGGACTCAAGATTTTCACACTTGAACTAGATTTTTATTTTTAAATAAATTTCTCTCTGCTGGCCAAATATATAGATCAGTGATTTACTCCTTCAAAAGCTAAACGGTACAGATGATTGATAAATTAACTTGAAAAAAAAAATGTGTCTTTGTCTTGACACTGAATTTGATTTTTATGAAAATCTCCTATATGGTCTGGCATGTTAGAAATAAGGCCAAGAAATAGAGTAATAGAAATAGAATAGAATAGAATAAGGTCAGGATATTTGGGACCCAATGGCTTCATATGGGCAGAGAGTATTGCTGAGTCTCTCAGACTTAGTAAGTCACAGAGAAGAAGTATCTCAGAATAATTGACTGAAGGCCCAGCCCTGATCTATTTCCAATGGTTCAGGCCATAGCTGTCCCTATTTCTATTAATATAAACATGTAAATAATTTACTTGATGTGGGAGTTTTGGGAAACTTGTATTCTTAATGAAATCCCAGTAGATTTGAAGCATAGACCAGATTCTTTGGCTCTGAACAAGAAGCCTGAATCCAGGTACTTTGATTTAGATTCTGTTTTTCTTGTCTAAAGCTTTATCAATTTTCTGCCACTCTTCCTTGTGAATTTGGCTTCCTACCTTCTGAGATAGAAATGCCAGATCTGTGTAATAGAGGGAAAGAGGTCCTGGATTAAGGGACTTCTGCTTTCTGTGTTTGCAATTACTTTGTCCTTAGAAATAATTAATTATAATAACTAAAATAAAATATACTGCATTAATTTTCAGTGTATAATTTAATGTGTTGACATATGCATATATCCACGAAAAAAATCACTATTGTAAAGACTGTGAACATTTCCGTCAGCCTCCAAAGTTTCTTCACACAATTTTGTAACTCTCCCTCCCTCCTTCCCCCACTGTCCTGTTCTTAGGCAAACACTTATCGGCTTTCCCATGCTATATAGATTACTTTGCATTTTCGACATTTTTATGTAAATGCAGTCACGGGGTAAGTATTCTGTTTTGTTCAGTGACTTTCACTTAAGCATAATTATTTGAGAATTTTGCATATCATTGGATTTATCGATAGTTAGTCTATTCCTTTTGGTTGCTGAGTTATCTTTCATCTTATGAGTGTGCAGACATCTATTTATCAACTCTTCTGTAATGAACATCTTGCTTCTTTCTAGCCAGGGGCTATAACACATAAAGTTTGTCTTGTTTGTTTTCTGTTAAAGGTCACTTTTTTGAAACTACTGCTTCAGATCATTGAGTCCTTTGTGGTTCCATGTGAAACCACAAAAGACTCACGTAAAATTTTCTATTTGAATAAAAAATACATTTGGGATTTTGATAAGGATTTTAGTGAGTCTGTAGATCACTTTGGGTACTATGGACATTTTCAACAATTTTTAATTCTTCCAATTCTTGAATTTAGAATATCTTCCTGTATATTTGTGGCTTCTTCAATTATTTTTATCAATGTTTTATAGATTTGAGTTTACAAATCCTATCCTTGCTTAAATTTATTCCTAAGTGTCTTATTTTATTTTTTGTAGATATTATAAATAAAATTGCTTTATTGGTAATTGATTACTTTTTCTGCTGGTGTGTTGTTAATGTATAGAAATGATATTGACTTTTATATGTTGACTTTACATCTTGCAACTTTACCACATTGTTTACTAATTTTACTAATTTTTGTGGGATCTGTAAAGTTTCTATGTGTCACTGTATGTCAGCTACAAATAGAAACAATTTAACTTTTCATTAAGATTTGAAGGCCTTTCATTTATTTCTCTTGCCTAATTGTTCTGGTTAGGATTTCTAATAATATGTGGAAATGATTAGGGAAGTCATCTTGTCTTATTCCTAAACTCAGAGGAAAATCTTTAAGCTTTCCACTACAGCATATACTATGGGTATGTCATGTGTGATTTTGGTGTGTTGAGGTACATTCCTTCTATGACTAATTTGTTGAATTTTTTATTATGAAAGGATGTTGAATTCCGTCAAATGCTTTCCCTGCATCTCTGGAGATAATTATATGAGTTTTGCCCTCCATTCCTTAGTATAATAAATTACATCTATACATTTGCGTATGTTAAATCATCCTTTTATCTCCAGGATAAATTCC
>NW_003852454.1:1907575-1908627 GCF_000181295.1 Otolemur garnettii
AAGACTTCCATTACAATATTAAAAAACAGTGGAGACAATAGGATTAACAGAATGGAGGCAAAGATGGAATTAGAAATTCATGGAGCAATTCAAAAGTTTTCTCAAGAATTCAATGAATTCAAAGACAAAAATCACCAAAGATTTTGACACATTGAGGCAAGAACTTGTAGCCCTCAAAGATTTGACAAATACAGTAGAATCCCTCAGTAATAGAATGGAGCAGGCAGAAGAAAGGATCTCAGACACTAAAGACAAAGCTTTTGAACACTTCCAAATGCTCAAAGAGGAATAAAAGTGGAGAGCAAAAATGGATCATTCCCTGAGAGAATTGTGGGACCACTCCAAAAGAAAAAAACATTAGCCTCATAAGAATCCCTGAAGGAGAAGAGGATAGTCCAAAAGGCACAGATGCTCTACTCCAAGAGATAATTGAAGAGAACTTCCCAAGGATGAAAAGAGACACTGAAATTCAGATAGCAGACAGTTTCAGGACCCTAACACGACTCAACCAAAATAATGTATGTTTTAGACACATGGTAATTAACTTCACCAAACTTAATATGAAGGAGAAAAATCCTTCAAGCAGCCAAATGTAAGAAAATCATAACCTACAAGGGGATGAATATTAGAATGACTGCAGATCTTTCTGCTGAAACTTTTCAGACCAGAAGAAGATGGTCATTGACCTTCAATTTCCTAAAACAAAACAACTTTCAGCCCAGGATCCTGTATAAACTGAGGTTCATTTATGATGGAGAAGTTAAATACTTTAATTACATACACATGTTGAAGAAATTTGCCATGACCAAATCAGCTCTTCAGGATATCCTCATACCCATCCTCAATAATGACCAGCACAATGCTCTACCACCTAAGTAAACTCACTCTGAAATTCTTGATCAAAACCCAATTTCCACAGTGATGAAAAAATTCAAAATGTCCACTAGACTTTTGAAAAATGTGACACACAAAATACTATCAATACTCTCAATTAATATGAATGGCTTAAACTGTCCTCTTAAGAGGCACAGGTTGGCTGACTGGATACAAAA
>NW_003852454.1:1908910-1919258 GCF_000181295.1 Otolemur garnettii
TTTATGCACCCAACCAGAATGCTCCTCAATTTATAAAGGAGACCCTAACAGACATGAACAATTTAATATCTTCCAGCACCATAATAGTTGGAGATTTTAATACCCCTTTGGCAGTATTGGATGGATCTTCCAGTGAGAAACTAAGCAAATTAATTTTGGACTTAAACGACAATTGAATTTAACAGACATTTACATAACATTTCATCCTAACAAAACTGAATATACCTTTTCTCATCAGCCCATGGAACTTCCTCCAAAATTGATTACATCTTAGGCCACAAGTCTAACCTCAGTAAATTTAAAAGTATAGAAATTATTTCTTGTATTTTCTTGGATCTTCTCACAATAAAAGTTGAACTCACCTCATTTGTTTTTAGTTTTTTAGTTTCTACAAGTGTAACTTTAGATTCCTTAATGAAGATCTTGATTCCTTTTGGATGTAGACATTTACTGCTATAAATTCCCTCTCAGAACTGCTTCTGCAGCATCCCATAAGTTCTAATATGTTTGTTTTCATATTTATTTGTGTCAAAAGTTTTTAAAAATTATTTTCTTTATTTTTTCATAAATCCATTGGCTATTCAGAAACATATTGTATCTGTAAATTTTGCAAATTTCCTCCTTTTGTTGATCTCTAGTTTTACATCATTACAGCTGAAAATGATACCTGGAATGATTGAGATCAAGGGTATTTCCGTCTTGATTTTCTGTCTGAATGATCTGTTCATTGCTGAAAGTGGAGTATTAAAGTTCCTTATTATTGTGTAACAATCAACCTGTCTTTGATATATTAACATTTACTGTGAGGCTAGTGCATATATATTTACAATTGTTATATACTCTTAATGAATTGATCACTATATCATTATATAATGACCTTCTTTGTCTTGGTTTACAGTTTTTTAGTTAAAGTTTGTTTTACCTGTTATAAGTTTTTATCTTCTTTTAGCTTCCATTTGCTCAAAATATTCCTACCCTCCACCTGTAATCCTAGCAGTCTTGCAGGCTGAGGCAGGTGGATCACCTGAGCTCAGGAGTTTGAGACCAACCTGAGCAAAGTGAGACCCCCATCTCTACTAAAAACGCCATGGCACTCTACTGAGAGTGACAAGGTGAGACTCAGTCTCAAAAAAAAAAAAAAGCTACCAAAAATAGAAAAAGTGTCTGGGCTTTGAGGTGGCACCTGTTGTCCCAGCTACTTGGGAGGCCAAGCAAGAGGATTGCTTAAGCCCAAGAGTTTGAATTTGCTGTGAACTATGATTCCAAAGCACTCAACCACAGGGGGACTGAAACAGTCTCCAAAAAAAAAAAATAATAATAAACCAAAACAACTTTTTCCATCTCTTCTATGTGTGCCCTGAACTTGTACCTTCTTTTCCTTCTTTCTTTCAACTATTGAATCACTTTATGTCTTTTTGAAAGATTTAATCCATTAACATTCAAAATAATTATTGCTATTTAAGGACTTACTGATATTTTGTTAATTGTTTTCTGGTTAGTTTGTAAGCAGAAAACAATTTGGTTTTTGAAGAAAGGTTCTTTCTTTTCTTCATCTCTTGCATTTCTCCTTGATGATTAAGTGATTTCTGTAATAGTATGCTTTGATTTCTTACTTCTTGTCTTTTGTGTATCTATTATCAGTTTTTGCTTTGTGATTACCATGAGACATACAAAAAAACTTATAGTTTTAAGGATATTTTATGTTGATTACAACTTAACATTGGTTGCATACACAAAAAAGAACTCTACATTTCATAACCCAACCCAAGGTTAAAATTTTAAGTCACAATTTCTATTTTATAAAATTGTGTTTTGTTATCAAGTTATTTTATTAATATTTTTGATAGTTTTGTCTGTTACTCTTCATAATAATAATATAATTTATTTACACATTACCATCACAGTATAAACTGCGTATTTACTTTACCTAGTGAGTTTTATACTATCGTACATTTTTGCATTATTAAGATCCCTTTTTTCATTTTGAAGAATTACTTTTAGCATTCCTTGCAGGACATGTCTGGTATTGGTGAAATTTCTTGGATTTTCTTTTCTGGGAAAATCTTTCTGCAATTTATTTATTTATGTATTTATGTATTTATTTATGATGAGGTCTTGCTATGTTGTCCAAGCCTGGCCTCAAACTACTGGGCTCAAATGATCCTCCTATCTTAGCCTCCAAACTGGCTGAAACTATTGGTGCTTTCCACCACATCTTGGTTGCTATTACTTCTTTAAGGAACCTTTCTATCTCCTTTAACTTTCTCTTCTCTTTCACAAGTTCTTATAACTTCAAATCTTGCTCTATGTATTCTCTCACATAATTCCTATAAGATTTCTGCATTCCTTTTTATTCTCTTTTTCCTCTAAACTATATTTTCAAATGACCCATTGTTTGAGTTTACAGATTCTTTCTTCTGGTTGATCAATTCTGTTCTTGATGTTCTCTATTTCATTTTTTCATGTTATTTATTGTACTTTAGGCTCCTAAATTTCTGTTTCTGATATTTACTTAATAATTTCATATCTCTATTAAATCTCTTATTTTTGTCACATTTCCTTTTCCTTTTATTGAATTAATCCTCTGCATTTTTAAAAGTACCTTGAACTTTCCTAAAATAACTACTTTAAGTTCTTTGCCATCTAGTTCATATATCTCCATTTCTTTGAACTCAGTGACTTGGAGATTATTATGTTCTATTGCTGATGTTCATCTTAGCAGTTCTGAGCAGTTCTGGCACAAGCTACGGCATGCTGGTTCTGTGGGAGACTGCCCTGGTATCTGTGTCAATAGGTGAATAGGCCTGGTGCCTGAAACTGTGGAGTTGACTTTTTGTATTTAGGTGACATCATGTGCCTCTTTCCACTCAGTGGAATGAGTAGAAGAAATTAAGGTGACTTTGAGGCCTGGGTTGAAATTATCTTTCATGATAAAAGAAAGTTTGTGAATAATACAATACCATGTACTTTATCTTTTATAGTCATGTTAAAATCGTATTTCTTAACTGGAGAATGTTAGACAGCAAAAGTAAATAGATTATGTTAAATTATATAGTTGAGAAGGAACACAGTACTGAAGTATTTGACAAAAGGGATATATTTCAGAGATAAGATTGAGTTCAAGAGATCAGGCATGGGAACTGATTACACACAAATAGGAGAAATGAGGAGGAAATAAAAAAGACAGGTAAAGCAGAATTTGTTCTAAGTGCCCTGAAATTCACAGAAACAAAGAATTAATGTAGCAAGAACAATATATTTTTGACTAGAGATGACAAAATTAATTTGGAAAATAATGAGCTTGATGTAGTAACTACATATTCAAGAGGCAGTGTCCACTAGGCATTTATGAATGTCAAGCAGAAAGTGGAAAAAGAGGTCTAACAGGTATTTGGGAATCATCAAACAAGTTCTACTGCAAATTGTGAGTCTCAATGAACTAACGCAGGAACTATCAGAAGAAAAATAATAATATAAACATTTAAGGAACAAGTTGGGGAACCCAGAACATGAGAATTATTCAGAACAAAGAATTGTCAGAGAGACAGGAAAAATAAGTAAAAACATTATTAAAAGCCAAAGTTGAGTCCAAAGGGAAGGTGAACTTTCCTCCATAATCTTGAATGTTTTAAGAAGGTGCAACAGAGAGAGAGCTGGAACATACACCAATGACTTCAGTCAACTTTTTCAGAGGAGATGGGAAACTAAATTATGAGCTAAAAAATTTCTTGATTATGACTTATCATTACAATCTTTAATTATCCAGAAAATGGTCACATTCTAGAGCTTAGGAGAAAGAAGAAGGGAGAGATAATGCTAGAAATCTTGGAATATGAAGAGATGTAGAAATGGCATCAGTGTGGGCGCCTCCTGTGTCTCAGTGAGTAGGACGCTGGCCCATATACTGATGCTGGTGGGTTCAAACCCGGCCCTAGCCAAACTGCAATAAAAAATATCCGGGCCTTGTGGTGGGCACCCGTAGTCCCAGGCACTTGGGAGGCTGAAGCAAGAGAATCGCCTAAGCTCAAGAGCTGGAGGTTGCTGTGAGCTGTGACACCACAGTACTCTACTGAGGGTGACAAAGTGAGACTCTGTCTCAAAAAAAAAAAAAAAAAAAAAAAAAAAAAAAGAAATGGCCTCATTGGGTGCTGATGTGATCCTCAGAGAGACAAGAGAAATACGAGAGAGGTGCAAAGGCAGACAATCTCTCAAAAGTTATATATTGACTTTCTGCTTTATTTTGTGCTTAATACTGTCAAGCCTCTGGGTATTTCATTTTTATGTGTGATTTCTTGCCTTGTTTCTTGCTTAAATTCTCCCCTTTTCTTAGAATGCCTTTCTCCCTCCTTCTTTTCACTCATCTGATATTGTTTTTCATTCTTCCTGCAAGAAGTGTTCTATAAATCTTTTTCTCCAGCTTAGTCTGCCTTTTATACTTGAGTTTTCAGAATAATTTATTCTCTGTCAAAGTTTCTGTGTTCCTTCTGCACAACCGCCATGGTGTCCATGGAATCACCAAGAAAGATTAAATAAGACAGAGTCTGGTTTGGCTTTCAATATTTAAAGACACACTATTTAATTCACCATGCTACTTGCTATCATTAAAACACATGGCATAATTACTACTGCTCAGCTCAAGTAATTCACTTTCAGTTAGCTCTGTGGTTGGTGTGTGTGTGTGTATCACCTTTCCCAGCTTTAGTATCTCCATAACAAGCTATATCCCAAGTAATCATCTGGGAACAATGGAGGAGAAAAATAAAGCAAATACGATCACCTTAATTACAAAGACTATCATCTTCAGTGCGATTATCCCAAGATTCCATGCCAATATTCTTTTCTTCTTGCCTTTGAAATCCTATGACATAGAGTACCTACAGGTTTGCTTTCAAGTTCCCTAGTCATTTTTTCAACAAGGATACTGCTTCCTTAATATTTCTCATTTGGTGATTTCTCAGAATAGTTGAATCATAAGTATCCATTCTATCTAATTATAAATTAATCATAACAAGAAGCCTAAAGAAGAAAAGTAAAAGTAATGCATGAATTTTAAAAAGCTACAAAAGTACTCCCTGGGGAATGAGAAGGAATAGGCAAATGGACCTCTACCATGCAACATGGGTTACCAGTATATGCACATCATATTCATTCAACATTATCTTATACTGAATGTGTCTTCCTCACTAGACTGACTTTTTTCAATTTAAGAACCATTTATTTTATCTCCTTGTGTCTCTAGTACATACTTGGATCCAGGTACATACACTATAGATACTTCGGATTTAATACAATTGTTTGGAAATAGATAAATGAATTACGTTAACTCATTCAATAAACATATATTATTGAGCCCCAGACATTGTTAAAATTGTAAAATAAATATATTCCAATATATTTAAATTCCATTACAGCTTACATTTCAGCAGAGACAGATATATAATGATTAATAAACATAAAATGGATAAATTACTAGTATGTTAAAAAGGTGGTTATGGCTGTAAAACCAGAAAAAGTAGAGCAATTTTAATGAGATTGGCAATGCTTGACTAGGGCTATAAAAAGTTACACTATTAAAAAGGATGTCCAATGCAGGCCATATTGCCAAGGTGAGATTTCATCCAGACCTGAAAAAGGGGAGGCAGGGATCAAGGTCCTAGGATGGGATGGACGAACAAACAGGCTGGTGTCTTTGGAGTGGAGAGAGCAAGAGGGAGAAGAGCCCACTAGGTCATAGGTGGGATCATCTGGGGACAACTCCTGACTGGACATGGGTTTTGAATCAATGTGTAATGAGGGTAGTTGCCAGTGGAGTGGCATTTTACAATGTTAAAGGGTGCAACTCACAGTCTAAAAGTATCTGTGTGAATTCTGTGGGTAGGAGAGCAAAGAAAGAAGCAGAAATTGCTATTAGATAGCTCTGCAGTTAATTCCAGTGAGTGGTAAGATGACTCAGAAGGGGTGGTAGCAGTGGAAGTGGTGAGAAAGGTTCACATTATAGGTAGATTTTGATGGTAGAGTCAGTAAGATTCCCAAATGGATTAGATCTGGGGTGTGGAAAAGAGAAAGGTCCAAGGTTTCTAGTTTGAGAAAAAGAGAAGTTAGAGTAGCCATGAAATGAAATGCAGAAACTTCAGGTAGAGCAAGTGTAAGTCTGGCACAGCTAAAGCCCATCATATTTTTTTGGATGAATTTTATGCTCTTCCCATCCCCATATCTCCCAATTGCTACCCAGCAGGCTTCTCCATCTGCCACTGTTACTTATCAGTTGTCTAAACAAAATGCGTTTTTAGATTTGAAGCTTTTAAAATATGTCTGGGAGGGATGTAATCAGCCTACTCCAACTGTAATTAGAAATGTCATTTGAAGAGTCACAACCAGCTACATTTTTAGTCTGGGTGTATCTTATCTGGCCACCATCCACGGTACATAAAAATAGTGAACTGCTTATTGTTAATAGACCAAATATCACGATACAGGCTTGTGGAAGACAGCAACAACCACATAAAATTACACTTTTTTTTTTTCCAATATGACCAAGTTTGGGATTCCTTAGAACAAAAAAATTACTACTTCATTCTTTTTCTTATTGTAACTTATGCGATTTTAGAATTAAATAGATGAAGTTACTACTAAATGAAAACAATACTATGACATTATAAATCAGTTACCAAATCTGATATCTGATTTTTTGAATTTATTTTTCTTATAAATTATACCATATCATGAATGTGCCACCTGAGAGGGAGATAAAAGAACCTGTCTGACTATTAAAAACTCATGTGACACAGAAGCAATCAATCAAAAAAACCCTACCTGATTATTTGATGAGTTTCTGAAATCTAGCCTATCCACTCATAATACAGAGAAGGGAGAAAAAGACAACAGGTCTAGGAACCAAGACAAAGAAGAATGCTACAAGAATTGAGGTGCTGAATTACTTTAGTCCTGCTACACATATGTAAAGTTCTGAGTGTTAGTAGCATTACATAATCGTCAAGGAGTCTAAGAGTATAGGAGTGAATGCCATCTACTGTTGAATTTTATTTTTTAATAGTCAATTTATTAATGACATAAACCTACTGAATATGTTCCTAAATATTTAAGCAGCCAATTCAACACTTGTGAATTTAATTCAATAGGTATTTAAGCAATATTTATAAACTTAACAAATACAATTAAAATATTTTATATTTCATTATGATCACAAAACAAATATAATATTTTTTGTTAACCAAATATGATCTTTTTTGTTAAAATGATAATTATTTTTGCCAGAATTATATAAATTATTTATATAATTATAATGGCATCTATGCTGCAAGTCTAATATTCTTCTTTTTTTATTTCTATTTTTTCTTTTTCTAATTTTTACTTATATCTTATTTAAATTATGTTCCTAAATTTCTTTTCATACCTTCCTGACCAGCTAAAGTTATAGGATTTGAGTTACAAAGCTATCAGTTCTTAAAGCTTACATTATAAAAAATATCTCCGGAGGTGATTCAGACACAAAGGGCCTTTTTCTTGACTAAACTTCATTTGCTTTTTTACCATTAATTTTTCTTTTTTCTCTATTTTGATAGAATAGAATTGTAGATTTATATGCTGATGTTCAGAAATCTCACTTTATTCTAAGGCAACACCTTGAATAAAAACTCTAGTACAGTATCATAACCAGAATATTGAAGGATACAGAACTTTCTTTTCAATATGAGTAACCACTGTGCTTACTTGGTGATTCCATACTTATCTTCACAAAACAAAACAAAACATAGATATCTATATATAGTTCATGAGTTAGCATATATTTGAAGAAACAAGTACTTGATCTTATTAGTACTTAATTATAAATAGTTAATTAAAAATTTAATGCATTATATGATTGATATATTTTGATTATGTTTGCTTTGAATATTGTGGTAGATTGTATTATAATGTAAGCAAATATTTACTCTTCCCTTTCCCCCATATAAGGAGTATCTTCTCTTGCTTCAGCAACTTTGGATTTAGCCAGGGAGCTTGGTTTGCCTAGTGGGATGGAAATGGACCTGACATAGCCCATGTCTGAACAGGAGGCTGGAATAAGATGTCGTGGTGCAGCCTGAAGTCTTCTCTTTGGCTCCACTTCTCTGACCCAAGAATTAACAGATCTTACATGGAGCACATGCCATCAGCAGGGGCACCTGAAGGAAAAGAGATGTTAAACAGTGCTCAGTAGAGCTACTCACATGTAGCTCTATGAGAAGTTAGTATTTGTTATCACAACTCACTGGGACTTCAGATTTGTTTGATATGCAGCAGGAATAACCAATGCATGATTTGGTATTTTTATCCTTTCGAAAACAGGAAATTAAATCTAAGAGAAAGAGCTCGTTTTCCTTTTTATTTTAAGAGAAATTCTTTACATTTTTGAAAAAAAAATTGCTTTATTGTGAGATAAAGTTGTTCTAAGTCTATCCCTAATTTTTTTCCAGGGTGTGAAATTTACAAATCTCCAAATATCTAAGTTTTCTTTTAGCAAACAATGTTAATTGAAATAAAAATTTGAGCTTTAAATTTGTATGATAGGGCTGTTGGTGAGCCAAAGCACTGCTTGCTGTAGCAGTTAAACTAGCAACAGTAACACATAGTATTTTTCCCCAATTTTATAAACCATATAAAACTCATTACCCACCATTATATAGTCATTTTATTGACATAGAAGTGTTTTCAGATATTCACCCACAGTGTATGTAGGCTCTTGATTGCCTCCAATACAAAATATTTCCTTTCTTGACATGGTTACTTTGTCATCCTCTGAACTTTTTAATGCTCAGAAATACTTCCACAGTGATATATTTAAAATCAAGCAATGGGGGCTAATCTCTGCCTCTTGGTCATAGAGTAGTCCAGTATAGAAATAATTTAGAAAGATTTGATTCTAAGAATAATTATTTTTAGTTAAATAAAGCTAAAACTGAATTGAGGATAAACAAGTTATTGTCACAGAAATCTCATTTTTTAAGATAGAGTTTCAGGTGAGAAGGAACCCCCAGGCAATTGAAGCAGCACCAAAAATACATTACTGGGATCTGATCAAACTAAAAAGCTTCTGCACAGCCAAGAACACAGTACGTAAAGCAAGCAGACAGCCCTCAGAATGGGAGAGGATATTTGCAGGTTATGCTTCTGACAAAGGTGTGATAACCAGAATCCACAGAGAACTCACGCTTATTAATAAGAAAAGAAAAAGCCATTCCATTTCATTATGGGCAAGGGACTTGAACAGAAGCTTCTCTGAAGAAGACAGGTGCATGACCTACAGACACATGAAAAAATGCTCATCATTTTTAATCATCAGAGAAATGCAAATCAAAACCACTTTGGTATATCATCTAACTTCACTAACAGTGGCTCACATAACAAAATCCCCAAACTATAGATGTTGGCATGGATGTGGAGAAAAGGGAATACTTCTGCATTGCTGGTGAGAGTGCATACTTCTTTTGGAAAGAAGTATGGAGAATATTCAGGGATTTAAAGTTGACCTGCCATTTGATTCTGCAATTTCTCTAGTAGGTGTATATCCAAAAGACCAAAAATCACTTTATAACAAAGATATTTGCACTAGATAGTTCATTGCAGCTCGATTCATAGTAGCCAAGTCATGGAAAAAGCCCAAGTGCCCATCGACCCATGAATGGATTAATAAATTGTGGTATATGTATACCATGGAATATTATGCAGCCTTAAAAAAGATGGAGCCTTTACCTCTTTTACATTTACATGGATGGAGCTGGAACATATTCTACTTAGTAAAGTATCTCAAGCATAGAAGAAAAAATATCCAGTGTACTCAGTACTATTATGAAACCAATTTACAATCACTCACACTTTCATATGAAGAATAGATCACAACTATGGTCCAGGATGAAGGAGGGAGGACGGGGGGCCATAGGAGAGGGGGGAGGTCATATCACAGGAGGGTGAATGGTGGGATCACATCTATGGTGCATAATGCAAGGGTACATGTCAGATCTATTAAGTATAGAGTACAAATGTCTTAACACAATAATTAAGTAAATGGGATGAGGTATATATTAACCAGTATGATGTAAGCTTTCCTAATTCTACATGAAATCAGCACATCCTACCCCATAAATGCATTAATGTATACATAAAAAAATAAGATAGAGTTTCATATGTAACCTAAAAACAAAGTACCTCATGTAATGTAGTTCAACAGATGATTGAGAGTGTCCCAGGGAAGTTGTAGATACCTATCTGATAAGTCATTTTGAGAACTTTTTCACGGAATACTTCATAGTATTATGGCAGATGTCCTTACATATTTTTTTTTTTTTTTTTT
>NW_003852454.1:1920483-1955684 GCF_000181295.1 Otolemur garnettii
CATGGGGTACAGTGTACTGTTTCTGTATACAATTTGAAATACTTTCATCCAACTGGTTAACATAGCCTTCATGTCTTTTTCTTAGTTACTGTGTTAAGACATTTATATTCTACATTTAGAGATTCACATGTACCCTTATAATAATTTCTAATGATGTAGTTTATAGCAAAGCATTTTGCAGCAATTCACTTGGCATATCAAAGAACAAGTACTTTTAAACTTTGCGGAGATTATATCAGAGAGTCTGGCAAGACAAACCTCAGAGTGCAATCTTTCTCCCAGAAATAACCGACTACTCCTGTGCTGTCCAACCACATGCTTTTTACTTGCAAAGTTTGTGTCTGAAGTTTCTCTGGTCATTTTAAAGGTAGGTTTTCTATAAGTTGAATACACTCTATATTGCAGAGAACGGATTTTTTTCCTCTTAATTTTTTTTATTAAATCATAACTGTGAACATTAATTCATTTATGGAGTACAATGTGCTGATGTACATTTGTATATACAATTTGGAATGCTTACATCAAACTGGTTAATACCACACCCTCTAAACCTCAGTTTGCTTAATCACATAATAGATATAATTATATGTATCTTCTAAAGTTTGTATAAGGATCACATGGAAACATGTGCAGATTATTTTAAATCTCATAACTGACTGTCTTGTTCACTGTGGTTTTGTCGGTGTATAACATATATTTGGTTTTCAATCAATATTATGCAAAAAATAATTGACTCTTCCTTAAACTTTATTTTTCATCTTTTAATCTTTTTTTCACATTGGCATATATCACGGCATCAACTTATAAGAAAATAGTCCCAAATTTGGAGACAACCAAATAACACAGTGATCAAACTCTCCTCAGGATACTTATATTACTATAATACTTACAGAAATATATTCAATTTTACTATTTTTCTTACCTTATCAAACATAATTTTTGATGACATATTGTTCTAAATCATGTATTCTCATTATTTAATGAGTTTATTTTTCTTAGGTTATTGAAAAGCATAAGTTTGTCTTGATAGTACTATAAATATTATTCTCTATTATGTGTTCGAGAGGAACTATATATAAACCTTTTGAGAGAAATATTGCAGAGGCTCATTTATTCAGAAAAACTGTTTGTAGTACTACAATAAATAATTTTTCAGTATAATAACAAATGTCTCATCATGCATATATGAATATCAGTAGAGCAAAATTTATATGAAAGTTCATAAATAAAATAAACATAAATTCAAACTCACATATATTAGCTGTATCCTTATATTATTATTAAAAGTTTAATGATGCTTATGTTTAAAAAATGCAAATATGCTGTTATTCATTAGAGTTACTTATTCATTTTGAAAGCTATATGGAAAAACTAGAGTGTTTTAAGAAAAACTCAAAGTGCTCAGGGATGAAAACCATGAACTCCATGGCCAGGTTAAAGAATAATAAGTGTTCGCCCCAGAAAAGGAAGGATGGTGAGGTGGCAGAAAAACTAGTTTTAAGACAGGCTTATTTTGTAAAGGATATAAGTGTGGGATTTCATCTCTAGAAGGTAGAATACGAGAACATTGACTTCAATTATGAATGGAGAGTTTCCTTAGACTTCTGGCCAATACCTTCAAAAGAGAAATGAACCAAAGATTGTAAGTTCATCACCTTTAAAATCTCAAAGAGAAAAAGATATTAAAAATTCCTTATAAATACTTTAACTGCAGGCTGCTAAAAATTAAAAGGGAGTAAATTAGACCTCTCCAGATTAAGATACAAAACAATGCACTGAAGTATTTCAGATAACTTCTCCTTCATGTTTCTCTGATATATTTTCTAATTTTTTTCAGTCATATCAATATATTAGTATTCCTAAGGCATATGGGGAGAAAAGGCAACTTCTCTTTTGCCCCTGTAATGTTTGCTGTAGATCAATTTACAATAGGCAGATTAATAAAACAAAGAGATTACAAATTTATTTACCGTGAACTCAGGGGAATCACAGTGATCGCTCAATCTCCCACAGGGGTCTGGAACTTTCCATACCCTCATTTCACAGGAGAGGGAGAGATGAGAAATGTAGTAATTCTGACAGGAAATAAACGATTACTAGGAAGGACAAATAGATACTAGGAAGGACAAATGGATGAAGGGGAAGATAATTATAGTTATCTTTGGAAATTAAATTAATGCAAGAGACAGGCATTATTTTTAAATGGGATTGGGCCAGATCTGGTTATATCTTTGATCTTCTTTCCAACAGTAGATATTGAGGCAAGAGGGAGAACAGGGAAGCACAATTGTTTTCCTAGGTGGGTCTGGATCTCACTCAGGCAGGTAAGAAATTTCAAAGCTTTAAGGAGACCCAGTGGTGTTGGGGCAGGAAAGTTAGAATGATCATGAGGCTTTTTCAGTCAAAATGCCATACTTGGGGGTAAAAATATTTATAATATCCTCAGGGTATTGTGTGTGTGTATTTGTGTGTGTGAAAGAGAGAGAATGAGAGAGAGAAAGAAATGGAGAGAGAGAGAGAGGGATGAGAAGAGAGAGAGAGAGGATCAGTAAGAAAATGAAATGAAAAGACAAGTCACCGTATATATCTGATAAAGAGCTTGTATCTATAATATATTTTTCAAAGAATATTAAAACTCAATTATATGAGACATCTATACTAATTAAAATCATCAAAAGATTTTAACAGAATTATCTAGCTTCAAAATAAAAGATATTTAAGTGGATAAAAGATATGTACACAAAGTTATATAAATGTCCAATAAATGCAAACATAATAATTGCATGATCCGACTATTCTATTTCTAACCACTAACCCAAGATAAATGAAAATATATGTTTATAAAAATTTTGTACTTGAAAGTACATAGCAGTATATTCCAAAGATGCTTCAAAGGGATCAATTCAAATGTCCATCTACTAATAAATAAATGAACGTATTTCATACCCATGTAATGGAAAACCATTTAACAATAAAAAGGACTGAGTAATGCATAAAATTTATGATATGGTCAAACTTCAAAAATCCTATATAAAGTCAGATTCTTTCAATCTTGGTAGTATTTAACTTTGAAGCTATAAAAGTCTTCATTTTGTGTGGGGCTGTTTTTCCCCTTGTGGGATGTTTAGCAGCATTTCCAACATTTATTTACTAGATGCTAGAAGCACCCACCCCAGTTACGATGCTACAACTATCTACAGACACTGCAAAATATTCCCTGGATACAAAACTACCCCAAGTTGAAAACTGCTGCCACATGCAAATGACCAAATACATAACTCCATATGTAACTCTCTCCATGAACCCCTATATATTTTTCATAATTCTCTCACTCTTAACTAACAAGTGGACCTTTTGAGTTGTTTCCCAGAAATAATGGACTAGAACTCCTGGCCTCAAGTGATCCTCTAATCTCAGCCACCCAACTCCCAATGCATGCAGTCACCTGTGAGTTATACCATAACCTGCCCCAAGGCACATGCTTGCTCTTTTAAAAGTCTGTGATGTCCCTTAAAGAGATGGATTAAAAATTTCTTTCTTTCTTGGCAATCTTCATTGTCTCTTCTGTAACAAACGACCACACCTAGACCAACCCCCTCCTTGTAGTCTTGGCAATATCTGTGGGGCTCATCCAGGATGGTGCTGCTCATGGTTCAGTGACTGCAGAGCAGAGGGAGAATAAAAGCTCCCTTAGCAGCGGCCTGACCACATTTGCTAGAAAACAGCTTTGTGCTTTCTCACTGGTTCCTCTGCTACCAGCCTCTATTGCATTCTCAGCAGCCTCCAGCATGTTCAGGATTGCTTCCTGATCATCTCCAAAGAAAGGCACTCTGGATTTTAAATTTCAAATTTGCATCAACGTATGTGAATGCTATTTGAAGGTACTGCACAGAGGATACTCCTATCAACTTGGGGAATTCAGATGGAATACCCATTGGGGGGACTGGTTATGTGCCCAACCATTTGGTTTGTGAGAATTGAAGTAACCTAACTATTTTGATTTGGCACTTCCAGGGATTATTAGACAAAATAATAATTTGTTTGAAGCCTCTTGAACTTATTTTTTTTTTTGCCTTTATGATTTTAATATCTTGAAAATGATAATTTGATGTTTATATCGGCCACAACTACTGTAATCTAGAAATGCTCACTGCCACTTTCAGGACAGACATGGATTGAAAATTTTCAAAGACCTCTACTAATACCCAGTGTGGACATCTCCTCCCTGGGCAGTGCATGCCTTGTGAAGCAAAGCCACTTCCTTGCACAGCCAACACTCAAGAACTGGGTTTTTGAGATCCACCTGCCAGAAGTGGCCAGTTTTGCAAATCTGGTGAGCAGGGAGGGCCCCTCAGAAGAAGGGACTTTACTCCAGTGGCTCATACTCATTACTGCTTGCTTCTGATTCAGCAGTTTGGTGAAGTATGCAGAGTCCCCAGACCACACGATCCAGAAGTTCCAGAATTTGCAGGTTCTACCTCCTGGGGCAAACATTCTGGTCAAGCAGAGTATCCACCCCATCCTTAAGGTCTCCAGACATTAAATTTTCCCTTTTTTTATAAGGGAACCCAGAGAGAGGCAGGCAAAGGGCCAGGCCTGTACCATTGCCATCAGGATTTTGCTGTATCCTTTAGTGAAGGCTTCCATGAACAGTGGTGAAAACAACTCCCTTGGTAACGACTTCAGAGCAGGGATGGCCAAAGCCTCATCCTCAGCAGGCTCTGCTCTGCCTGTTAATGGAGTATGGGTGGGGCCTGAAGGCTCATCCTGATAAAAATCACATCTGAACTCTATTTGCAAGGTGCAGGGACATAGATAGACACAACCAGAAAATCCAGGCTTCAGGGCTTTGAGACTCTGTCATGGATCCTCAGAAGCTTTCCTTCTTGAACACCTCTTTATATTGAGTATTTATTTGTACTGGTGTTTGGCACAAAATGTGGAATCTGTTAAGTTCTTTGTAATTCCTTTTTGGCTACTTTAAATTTCTTGTTCATATAATTATAAGCACAGTTCAAGGTCTGGGAGATTGAAAGATACCAGTTTTTCTTGGAGCAGATTCTAAGGTTTGAAAGGTTAAAAAGCACTTTCTTTTTAAGGTCTGGGAGATTAGAAGACATCTCCATCCACAGAGAGAAGCCAGCTAAATGCAGGGATGCCCACAGTCAAAAAGGGAAAGAGAGGAACAGAAGCAATAATATATACAGATTTGAGTGGAATTTCAGAGGACTTCCTGGCTAGAATTATAAGATAAAAACTATTGACATTTTGCTTGTGTGTGTATGTGTTTATATGTGTTTTATGTATATACATGTATTAAATGTCTACATGGTACCAAATTGACTTATTAAAAAAAGGAGCTCTCATAAATTAAATAAATAAGCCTGAATGCTTTTCAAGTTTATGTGAATTTAATAATCTTTGGTAAATAAGCCATTTTTAAGTATAAGAAGATTTGAATAAATACAACTTTAAATAAACTTACGGTCAAAGGTTTACAAATATATTTTGGTTGGGGTCTCTTAATCCTAGTTGTATATGCAGTTTCTTTTATTAACTTTACTGTCTGTGGAAAAGTACACAAAAAACCAGTCTCTGACCCAGTCTTTCTGAGTATTGGTTGCAAACTAGCCTGTTATGTGTACAATGTGTTGCCACACCAAAGGACTTTGCCTAGGAAAATTATAAAATTAAATCATAAACTGTTAACTTTTTTACAGTAATTTACTTAAAAATGAACAAAATGGCTATTCTTAGACTTCAAAAAAAATCAAAACAATCCTATTCTTGTATTATATGTAATTGAATCTATACCCAAATAGAAAATTTTTTATTTTTTTATTTATTAATATTTTATATTATTATTTTATTACCAGTTTTATTTCCTTAAAAATAGTTGATGGTGGTTCACATATAAAAAAAATAATGTTATGGCTTATACTATTATTTGAAATGCTAAAGATTGATGTTAGAGGTTTATTTGGTCTGTAGTCAAGTGATGCCATGTCACTACATTTTATTTTAGGAAATTGGTATTTTAAAGCAGAATGAGTTCTGAAACTTTTTGTTAAGTAATAGTGAAAACTGTTTTTGTGATTGTTTCTTGGTGTATGTTTTAAAATTCATTTCCCGATTTTGTTTATGAAAATATGTTTAGATATTGAATTTGTTTAGACATTAAGTGACTTTTTTGAGGACACAATTAATTGTAATGGTTGTATATCAAATAGTCACAGGCTATCAAAATGGTTAAGTAATCTGTCAAAATAAATCAGGCAAATGTGAGTGAAATAAATGTAACAGAATTGCAAGAGGTGCTCTACATTCTGCTGTCTTGAAACTTCTAAGACGTGCGTCTCAGAAGTTCAACTTCTGCTGTGTCTTATCTACTTTTAACTTTTCCTTTCTTTGCAAAGGACTGAGATCATAACACTCTCCTTCAAGCTTTCCATCAGCTCCTGAAACTTTTTTCCATCTCTGTTCTAAGTTTGCTGTTAGACTTAAAAATCTGAAAAGCAATGTCTTTTCTTCGCTTCTTGTTATGCCTGCATTGTTAAACATGATTGAAAATCTTCCTGTGCTGCTGCTAAAAATCGTATTTTCCCCTTCTTAACGTATTAGTTGTCTAGTGTCTTGTTTCTTTTATAATACAGTGCTTGCTCATGACCCATAACACAGTCTACTTAGGACTGATAAATTCTGGTACTTTTTTCAAAAGGTTTAATTTCCAATTCATCTACATGGGTTTCTCATAAGAAAGAACAATTGCACTAAAGAATGTTTTATTTTACTTCTTGGTAACAGGCCTATAAAACAAAGATTTTACATTTTATTGAGAATTCCTGTGTGGTCCTTATTAGGGTTTGATTATTTGAAAAAACTGAGCCTTAAAAAGTAAAGGTTTACTTCTGTATTCCATTTACCTTCATTTGAATGCTCAACTACCCATAAGCCTGTTTTCCTGTTATTATTAGAACTAGGCAGAATTTAAAATCTTTTTAGAATGTTGTTTGTTCATTCTGATACAAGGTTTTTTAAATCCTTAGCTCAAATGGCCTTAACAAATGCTTATATTTTGTAGAGCATATTCCTGAGTCTGACAGTATGCTCAATGCTAATGATAAGTTAATTTTATAATCTTGCTTTTAGCATTAGGGTTTTTTGCTTGTATATTGCTTAAGAGGTTTTATCAATCCTGTCTACCTCCATTCCTATCTGGCCTAAAACATTTAATTGGTTATAAATCACTCGACTTTTAGTCCTTTGGCCACAGGATCCCACCAAGGCACAGGGTGAAATGGGAGCAGACAGCCAGACCACCCTGGCGACAATGGGTCAAAATAATAGTTTGTCCACCATCAATGCTGCCTTTGGCAAAACATGGCCAAAAGGGGAGAAATGTGAAGTAAAATAAAATGCTAGGCACCTCCCCCACTGACTGAAGAGACACGCTCTTGTTCAAGGGTACCCCAATGAAAAATATTTACAACTGAGTTCCTCTCCCTGAGGAAGGAAAAATTGACAAGGACATAACTTGATATATCTCCATTTTTTTGGTCAAAATAAAAGTGAAACAAAACAAACCAACAAAAACCCTGGTTTATTTGAGATCTAAGTGCATTAAACCAAATAGTGGAGGATACTCTTATCTAGAACTTTTGTCTGGCTTTAAGCTCAGAACCTCCTTGCAGATCAGAGAGAGGCTCCAAACTGAACAGCTGTCTCTACCACTCACAAAGAGTTGCAAGGACTATTGGGGATGGCTGAATTTTCACAGATTTAGATTCTTATGGACTCTCATTCTCTATTCTAAGGTTCTGTTCAGATTATTGACCAAGTATATCCTAGTCTCCAGGATTTGACTGGTCAGGCCCTGTCACTCTTGGAGGAGGAGCTCTTTATGAATGAAAGACATGTTATGGAATAAGGACAATGCCAAACTGGGTTTGCTATGCTTACTGGCCAAAAGGTGATTGAGACACAAGCTCTATGCCCTGGGATGTCCAAAGATATATATGCTGTATGTCTAGCTTATCCTTTGGGGTTTTCATTTGTCTGGCAAAATAAATCTTTTGTTAAGATCTCTCAGTCTACTGCCTCTTCTGCAAACCTATTTTACATCTGGATCAGGTATGCAAAATTGTTTTGTTTTGTTTTGTTTTGTTTTTTTGAGACAGAGTCTCACTATGTCACCCTCAGTAGAGTGCCTTGGCGTCATAGCTCAGAACAGCCTCAAACTCTTGGGCTTAAGCGATTCTCTTGCTCCAGCCTCCCAAATAGCTGGGACTATAGGTCCCCAGGTATATGTGGCTGCCACCCTACCCACTGAGCTATGGGTGCTGCCTGCAAACTGTTTTTATAAATGACTAGGGAGATTTAAAGATGGAGATCCCATCTGAAGAGTACTGGGCCAACATTTTCTTTGCTACCTTGGTGAGGAGAGTCTGGTAGCTGGGCAACACATATTAAACTATTTTGATATAGGCCTAACACATTTGTTCTTCCTCATACCTCAGTTATGTTTGGTTTCAGCAGAAGTAATTAGAAATTGTCCCAATATCCCAAGATTGAAAAATAAACTTAAAGAAGAGTAAAGTTGTAACTAGCTCCATGAACTCCTGTAAGTTTTTAATAATCTTCTCCCTCAACTACTTGACCTTTTGAGTTGATTCTCAAAAATGATGGACAAAAAATCCTGGCCCACATAATCCCCCCACATTCAGCCTCCCAAAGTAGTAGAAGTATAGGCATAAACCACCACACCGAGCCTGAAATGATGGATTTTCTATAAAAGAAAGGAGTTGAGATTCTGAGGGTGCTAGAGCAGACTTCCCGATGCCAAGATTCACCGCCCCCCACAACTTACCCCTAAGGTTGTAACTCCTTGTAACACACAACATAAATCCTATGGTAGCTCATAATCAGAGAGAGAGATCTGGAGTGGTTGTCCCATTCCTCCTATAGAACATCTGTCATATTAAAAAACCTTTTCTTAAAAAAAAAAAAAAAGAAAAGAAATTTTCTTTCTTCCTGGGAAGTGCCTACTGTCTCAATAACTGAATTTTTGTGTAATGAGCAACTGGGCCTAGACTGAAATCCCCTGTGGTTTTGAAAACAAATTTATAGAAAATGTTCAGATAAAGGAAATTAATAGGGACAAAACAGAGACATAACAGAGATTAGTTTTTCTGGTGTTGAAATGAAATGGGGAGCTGACAACAAAAGGGAATAAGTTAGCTCTTTTGGGAGAAGAAAATATATTAAAACTTGATTACAGTAGATGGGGGAAAATGTACTGAAACTTACACTGAAAATGTACTGAAACCTTCAGTACACTGAAAATGTACTAAAACTTACCAAATTTCATACATAGATGAGCTATATAGTATGGAAATTATCAACAACGCTGTTAAAAATACTATCAGAAATTCAATATATTAACTAACCTTGAGAATTTAAATGAATACATGAAAAAGTAAGGAGAAAGATGAAATACTACAAAGAACTAAATACGATATTTAAAGAGGAAAACTAAAATTTATCAAATAAAAATTCCACTGAAGGGCACAAAAAGAGGTTCAGATTTCACAAAAGAAAAGATCAGTCTACTAGAGGTATAATAGTGGCAACTATACAAAATCAAGCCCGAGGGGGAAGAAAATGGATCAAATGAAAGGCTTTGATGATTGGTGAGAAATATGAAGTGGCTTGATATAGATATATGTAAATGTATGTACATACACACACACGTAAGTGTGTGTGTATGTATGTCAACTATATTCAACAAAGATATACAAACAAATTGCTGGAAAACAGTGCTAAAGAGAAAAATCTTATAATCATCAAGACAAGAAAGGCATAACCCTATAATTACTATACAGTCCATGGGAAAAATTGAGTTCACATCTGGTTTTTGTGTAGTTCTTAAGCTGTGAGTGGGTTTTCCATTTTTTAAAGGTTTAAAAAGAGAAACAACAACAGTGAAAAACAAACAAACAAAAAGGATATGAGACATAGACACTGTGTAGTCTACAAAGCCTAATACATTTATGAGTTAGCCTTCCATAGAGAAAGTTTGTCATCCCCTGCAATGAAAAAACCATGAAGGGAGAAGATTATATTTCTCTTGATAAATTGTATGATCCCCAAAATAATGGAGTGACATCTTTAAAGTGTTGAAACAGTAAATATCATTCACAAATGTGAATAAAATATAGAATTTTCCAGACAAAGACTGACAGAACCTAATAAAACATTTTGAAGAAATTTCTTCAGACAGAAAGAGTTTGATGCTAAATGGAAATTTAGATCTCTATAAAGAGATAATATACATCATAAATGGAAGCTAGGTGCCCAAAGTGCTTTAAAGAAACAAAATTATTCGAGGACTGTTTAAGTAAAAAATAATAACATATTATGGGATTTGTAACATCTGTGAAATTAAATGTTATAGTTAAAATTACAAATATGATGAAACAGATGATAGGGAAGTGCACTTTCATACTTTTAATAAATCATATGTGAAATAAAAATTACTTGAAAATAGACTTGGAAAATTAAAATAGACACTGTAAACTGAGACACAATCATGAGAAGAATATGTAATGGGGCAGAGCTAAAAAGTAAAGTGGAGGTAAAAAGTAAAAGCAGGAGGTAAAGTGTGATCATAGTCACACCCCATAAATTTGAAAGATAGCAAGGAAAAATTGGGGATGGGACAATTTTAATACATATTTTAAGGTAACATTTACCAGAAAACATGTATTAAGAATTACATTAATAATAAACAGCTTAAAGTTCCAATGAAATGGCTGATATTCCTGGACTAGATGCCACCAGGGTTGTCTATAGGAACCTCACTTTAAATTTAAAGACACAGGTAAGTCAAAGCAAAAGAATGGAGACATATCAACATGCAAATATTAATATTAAGAAAACTGGTGTGACTTTTTAATTTTATCAGAGAAGATTTCAGAAAATGTAATATCACCATGAATATGAAGAAATATTTTACAATAATGAAGCAGTATGCTTGACAAGATATATGGAAGATCTTAAACAGAACTTCGAAATTTATGAAAAAATCACACATCGAATGAAAAGAGGAAAAAGACAAATTCACAATTATGTTTGGAAATATCAATTATTCTATCAGTAAATGATAGGATACATGCACAGAACATTACTAAGAATATGTAAGGATGCTATCAACTTGATCTAACAAAATAGAGCACAAAACTATTGAAAAATATATGCACTACTTAAGTGTACATGAAAGGTTCACCAAAACAGATAATATAGCCCAATGAGAATGAAATTTTAGTCAATTGTAACAAAATCAGTGTAACTTCTAAAAATTATTTTGTATGTTTACTTATTTCACCATATTGACAAAATATAAGGAAAATTACCAACACAACTGATGCTGAAAAATCATTTGAACAGTTTACACACACATCTCCTCAATCTAAGCAAAGGGCCCACCCAGCAAACCTTTACTAACATCATGCTTCAGAGTGAAAAAGAATTATTTCTTCTATCAAGAGCAAACCAATAATGGCCACTTTACCACTTTACCTAGAGATTCTAACTAGTGAAATCAGGAAAAAAGTAAATAATAATGGTGATTAAACACATGGGAATTAGAAAATAAGAAGTTATAATGTCTTTATTCTAAAATTCCATCCATGGGATGGCTCCTGTAGGGTGCCAGCCCCATATGCCAGAGGTGGCAGGTTCAAACCCAGCCCCAGCCAATAAATAAATAAATAAATAAATAAATAAATAAATAAAATGCCATCATTGTATATATAGAAAATTCAAAACAATCTACACACGCACACATACAAATACCACTAAGAAAAATATGTCAGTTTAGCAAGGTCACAGAAAACATGATTAATATGAAAAAAATCCTTTTTGTATATTCTGACAGTAAATAATTGGAAATTAAAAGTTTATAAAGTAATTATACAAGTTACAATTTCACTTCAGAAAGAATCTGGGGAATGCCTAAATTAGTAGAGAGATGTGCCATGTTTAGGAATCAGAAGATGCAATAATGCAAAGGTATTAATTCTCCCCAGATTGACATATAGCTTCAGTGTAATTCAAATCAAAATCCCAGTGGGCTTTAGTGTGAAATTATCAAGGCCATTTCCTAAGTTATATTGACAAGCAGAGTAATTAGGACAACGGAAAGGATTTTGATAAAGAATAACAAAACTAGAATAAATTACTTGATTTCAAGACTGATTACAGGCAAATGAACATAGGTCAATGACACAGATGAGAACATAAAAATAGAACTATGGTATATGACCAACTGAGTTTTTATGAATGGTGAGAGGGTATTTCAATGGCAAAAGAACAGACATAGTCTTTTTTAAAAAGGTGCTACAGAATAGGATAATATTGGGCAAACATGACTTTGAATATAAATAATATTAAATCAAAATGTGGCATATAGACTAAAGCTAAAGTTATAAAAAGTAAAATTCAACAAAAATCGGCCATGTGGGAGGGGTAGGAGGGGTGAGTAAGTTCACACCTAATGGGTACAAAGCTCGCTATCTGAGAGAAGGGAACACTCATGGCTCAAAGTGTACAGAAGCAAATTATATAAATAAAACATGAACACCCCTATAATATTATGATATAAAATTGCTTATAGAAAACAGGTGAAAATCTCTGCATCTTTGAAGTAGACAAATATGTATAGGTAAGTTACAAAAAAGCACAAACTATAAAAGAATAAAAAATAAATTGTTTCATTGAAATAAAATCTTAAGATGACCAAAAATGTTATTAAGAAAATATATTGAAAGCTACAAAGTGGAAGAAAACATTTATAATACATTTATTTGAAAAGGAGATTTTATTTAGAAAATATATCCACAATTCAAATGAAAAGGTAATGATCCCCCCAAATTTGAATGTTTCACATAGAAGATACAAAAATGACTGATGACCACACAGAAAGATATTCCATATAATTACTTGTTTTAAAATGTGAATTAAAACTACAGTGAATGACCACTGAACATCCACTGAGATGGCTGTAATCAAAAAGAATGACATTATTGTGTTAGTAAGAATCAGCACAACTGCCATACCCCATTGCTACTAAAAATACAAAATTAGATGAGGATAATGAAAAACAAATGTCTTCTTCAAATGTTAACCGTATACCTAGCCACGTGATCTCTTAAATTCACTTTTAGCTATTTAATCCAAGAGAAATGGAGCAAAAAAAAAAAAAAAAAAAAAGATGATCAGGTAGACTGTTTATCAATAAATACATACAACAACTTTATTTATAATGGCCAAAAACTGGCAACAGATAAGCGAATAAACAAATTGTTTTGCATGCTTTCAAACTGAATGCCACTCAAGGATAAAAAAGAATGAACTACTGAAATTCATAGAACGTTTAAGTCTCAACAAAAGTATTGAGAGAAAGAAACTATGCCTCAAGACATGTATATAACCAGTGATTCAACCTTGAATGTAAGCATCATCAGTAAAGAGATACTTCACAAAAGAGAAGAATGTAAATGAACTCAAGAAAAAAATTGCACAATTACATAATGATCAGGAAAATGGAATTCAGTTCCACAGTAAGATGACATTTTATACACCCAGACTGGTTAACAAACAAACCACACACAAATCTAGAATCCTGACTAAACCAGACTGGCAAAATATATGGAGCAATGTATATATACACTGCATCAGATGATTCACTTTTAAAAAGTATTAATTCAGAAGGTGGGCAAAACCCATTTCTGGGTGTGTGTGTGTCTTTGTGTTCACTAGGGAAACTCTTACAACTTTTCCAGGAGACCTGAATGTGAATGTCAGTGTCTTGTTCACAATAGCAAAAACAAACAAACATTGATCCCCTAAACACAAACCAATTCTGATTCAGGAAAAATGAGATAAGTAAATTTTGGGAGATTCGAATAGTGAAGATATTATAAAATAGAGAATAAACTGAACTACAGCTACAGATGTCAGCCTGGGTGCATGGTAGGAGAAAAAAATTGATATTTTATAAAGTTAAAAAAGATGCATAAATATTACATAAGAATTCTTGCATGAAGGAATAAGACCATAAAAAGAAAGCAAGAGTAACAGAAAATTGAGGATAGTTGGTGCTGCTGATAGAGGGAGAAACACAGAGTCAGAGAAAATATTGCAGCTTCGTGCATTCATGATTTGGGGAATGTATAAATTCTTAAGTAGAAGAGTGTACTCATTGCAATTCATTTTAGAATTATTCTGACTAATTACACATGTATTAATATATTATTTTGAAACTTTCAAATGTTACATTAAAAAAGGACAAAATATCTTCCCAAAGAAAGCAGCTTGCAGTTAACGGAAAGTGCAGGCACGCCCACAACTAGTAATTACAGTGTATTTACAAGTGCTGTATTAATAAGGACTTCTAAAGACAAATCAGCGCTATGATTTTAGTAAAGCGTACACATTCAACATTTAAACAACAGAAAAAACGTAATTTGCTAATTTAATAAAGTATAACATACAGGGCAACAGCCATGGAGTTCTTTCCCTGAATTAACTCTCAGGGTCAGCTGAAACATGGCTGGAATTCATCTTTCTCATTTGTTCTTTCTTTGGCTAACACTTCCTAAAGCTCAGAAACAAGGGAGGAATGAAAAATAACTAGATGTTCAATAACTGATTAGTACAGAAATACTTGTCAAATATTTATTTTGAATTACTTAGACTAAGGCAATAGTCCTCTATGCTGTATGAAATTCAATCAAGCTTCTGTTTGTGATACTATGTACACACTGCTCTCTGATGCCCTTCTTTATTAAATCCTTTCAGAACACAGACTTTATCATGGTCTGCAGATTGTCATGGTTGATTGTAGAATGTCAGATACAATGAGTTACTGTAGTGGTTACTTATTTATATATTTATAGTTTTTAACAGTCTTTATTTTTTAGAGCAGTTTTAAGTTGATAGAAAAATGGAGAAGTTAGAGTGATTCCCCTTTCCCACACATGCTCAGCTCCCCCCATTAATTAATATCTCCCACCAGAATGGCATATTTGTTTACAGTTGATGAGCCTACACTGATAATTGTCATCACCCAAAGACCACACTTGACATGAGGGGCCCCTCTTGGTGTTGTACATTTTGTGGGTTTGAACAAGTGTATAAGGACTTGTCCCCACCATTATAGTATTCCAGAGGGCAGTTTCACTGCCCTAACAATATTCCGTGATTCACTCATGCGCCTTCCCCCTGCCCATCTTCTCAAGTCTTACCACGTACTGATCCTGGTTACTATCTTCACAGTTTTAACTTTTCTGTAATGCTGTGCAGCTGGAATCAGACAGGATTTAACCTTTTTAGACTGGCTTCTTTCGGTTAGCACTATGCACTTAAGGTTATTCTGTGTCTTTCTACAACTCGATAGCTCATTTCTTTTCAGAGCTGGATAATATTCCATTGTCTGGCTTTACCATAATTTATTCATTCACCTGCTGAAGGACAACTTAATTGCTTCAAAGTTCTGGTAGTTATGAATAAAGCTACTGTAAACATCTGGGTGCAGGTTGTGCATAGACAGAAATTTTCAACTGCTTTGGGTAAATACCAAGGAGGATGACTGTTAGATTATACAGTACGAGTATGTGTAGTTTTGTACAAAACAAACAAAAAAACAACAAACAAATAAAAACACTGAACTGTCCTTTAAAGTGGTTTTCCCATTTTATATTCCCAGCAGCAATGAACACAAGTTCCTGTTGTTCTACACCCTCACCAGCATTTGGTGTTTCAGGGTTCCAGGATTTATGGATTCCAGCAGGTATGTAGTGGTACCTCTCTGTTGTTCTGATTTATGTTTCCCTGATGAAATACTATGGGGAATATTTCCGTGTGCCCATCTGCCATCTGCAGTCTTTTTCCATAAGATATCTGTTAAGGCCTTCATCCTATTTTTGAATCAAATTGTCTGTGTTCTTATTATTGAGTTGTAAGCATTGTTTGTATATCATTTTGGAGAGCAGTTCTTTATCGGATATGTATTTTGCAAGTATTTTCTCCCAGTCTTTGGCTTTTTTTCCCATTATGTTGATGGTGGCTTTAGCAGAGCATAGCTTTCATACTTTCATGAGATTGAGTTTATCAGTTCTTTCTTTTGTGGACTACATTTATGTTGTATCTAGAAAGTCATCACCAAACCCAGGGTCATCTAGATTTTCTCCGATTTTCTCCTGTGTGATCTTCTATATGTTTTATAGCCTTGTATTTTATGCTTAGATCTACAATCCATTTTGAGTTAATTTTTGTGAGGGGTGGAAGGTCTGTGTCTAGATTCTTTTTTTTTTTTTTTAGCATGAGGATTTCCAGTTGGTCCAGCATCATTTGTTGAAAGTAATTTATTTTTTAGTGTAATTCATCAAGAAATCTTGAAGAAAATTGAGCAGATCTTTTAATACTGTTACTTATAAACATATATTCTCCTTTATAACCATAAAGCTGGAAATCTATTTTAGAAGAGACTCTTAACTTTCTGGAAATATCCACTTATATAAAGCATGGTAGATTCCCTCCAGGGTTTCTGAAGGATTTCAATGGAGGTTAAAAAGGGCAGAAAAATACTTGAAACCTTTCTCCTGTTACATGTATTTGAATGTTATTAAATTGGAGTAAGTCCGTTATGAATTATATTTTTCATGCACATTTAAATGCTTTCTGCTGTAGGTGTGACATTCATTGTGAATATATTCTGGAGAATTTCATAAATATATACTGTTAAACACTGAGCTTCATTTTTGATGGGTGAGAAAAGCATTTTATTTACCATTATTTCATAGATACTAAATAAAAAATATAAAATACTTTCAGCAGTTTCTCAAATTTTGGCACATATTACAGTAGAAGAATGCCAATTTTAGTTGTAATATTTTTTCGTAGTGGTACATCAAACAGTGATTATTCTGAAAATAATTGGTGTCTGAGATTAGATGAATAAGGTAATATTTAATTGTCAAGGTGTTAACAAGAGAGATTATTACCTATTTCATTGTTACTTTCTTCTTTATAAAATTCACAGGACCAAATTACATGATGGTATGGTACCTAATAAATAAGTACCTGTAGCATAACAGTGTAATACTGGGTATGTGAATTAATCAATAGCGGAAAACACAAATTGTTGGACTGCGATTAGGAAGGATACTTATTGAATCATCTGAATTATTTTTTTGCAAAGCAACTAAACTTTTCTGTCTAGCATTTGCCATACTAAGTAAATTAAGTTGATAAGTCAACCTAGGATTTTACAGTGTGAATGAGAGATGATGAAAACCTACTTACAAGGCCATTAAGATAACTAGCCATGAAAAAAGGTTTGGATATACTACAGGCAGAATGAAATAGATACCACCAGCACTTATAAGTGTAGTAGAAAGCCTTCAGGGCACAAAGTATACTTCTTAAAGAGTCTTCACTAAGAGATGAGAATTTTACTAATTTGTGGAGAGAAAGAGGCTCAATAGTAAGTTTTACGTTCAAAAACTATTTTAATGTGTCAGGTGAAAACTAAAACTCAAGGACCCTGAATTCAGACAGCTACCGTCCTACATTGTATTTGTAAACCCTTCTCTATGTCTTCTGTGTTTTCATCTGTTCCTAATACCAGCATACATACTAACAGATGAAACCCGTGCATCAGTTACAAAATAAGATTTCCTATAATACTATTGAATTTGTGATGAATAAAGTTGCTTCATTTTTATTTGTTTCATAAGTTATTTAAATAATCAATCTGGCTTTTAAATGCATTAAATATTTTACAAATGCAAACATCAGGTTCCGTAAATATGTAACCATACGTGAAACCTGACTATTTTTGAAGTATGTTTCTGTTTTTCTACAGTTAGTGGATTTCAGTTAAGTGTCAATAAACTTTAATGGGCATTGAAATAAACAAAGAGAGCAATGTATTTGTAAATAAATAAAAATTCCAAGTTATGTGTAATCTACCAGAAAGTGTGCACATAAACAAACCCATTGGAAACTTTTAGGCATAATTTTTATGTGTGCAGAATTTTGCTTATTTTTAACAAAAATGGAATTAATTTTTTCTAATAAATTTAAATAGCCATAAAGGCTCACCAGTTTGACCATAAAAATTCTCATCATTGGACCAAGGGAAGTAGAATATACTGTTGGATATAGGAGGGCTTATTCATATGAGGCCATTTTCTTATTATTCAATATTTAATATCCTGGAAAGGGTATCATCAGCTGGATCTGATAAGCTGCTGGAATAGCTTCTTAAAGGTAGAAAACATTCACAGGCTACAGTAAATGACATGAAGAATCCAGAATTCCATTGTCAGATTATTGTGGGTGTAAAGGCCTGAACGAGGTGTACATACCAGAGGAATTTATTGTGTATGATCAGAAATCTCACCAAGTGACTTTCTTTACATTAGTGAGGAGAAGGGAAACAAGCACCCTTGAGAAGCTCAGTGGGGACTTGCCTTTGTGGTCCATGGCTGATGGCTGTGGAGGCTGATGTGGAATGGGTTCCAGATTTTGAGGCATCTCCTCAGTGTTGAGGCAGATGACAGGATTCTGAAACTGTTTAGTGGCATTCCTGTAATCATGAGAGGTAAGACGACATAATGGATATAATGGGCAAAAAATCTGGAATAGGATCTAGCAGGCCCACATCAGTGGCAAAGGTGAATAAACTATAGTGTTTCTAGGAACAACACAGATAGTGTGATGACTTGTTTTATGTGTCAATGTGGAGGGTGCTTTTGAATGAAATTCATATTTAAATTGGTGAATGTAAAGTAAATAATGGTATCTGTAATGTGAGTGTACCCGATCTAACCAGTTGAAGGCTTGACTAGAACGGAAAGGTCGGCTTCCTGCTAGAGGAAATTCTCCAGCAGATGACTACAGACTTCATAGTAGTATGAGTACTACTTCAGCTCTCCCATCTCCACCCTGCCAGCCCACTCCAGATGGTACTCACCAACCTCCATGACTGTGTGGTTCAATCCTGTAATAAATTTTTTTTCTCTTATAATACACAATCATATTGGTTCAGTTTCTTTGGAGAACCTTGGTTAAAATAGGAGGCATTTCACCAAGAGGATTGCTTGACATTCAAAACAAAAAATTATCAATAGTGAGGCCAGGCCTGGGGGCTCACACCAATAATCCTTGGATTTTAGAAGACAGAGGTGAGTGGATTGCATGAGCTCAGTTAGCCTGGGCAACACAGAAAGATCTTGTCTCTTAAAAAAAATAATAAAAAGAAAACAATAATGTAAAATAAAGTAAAATGTTTTAAAGATCCTATATGGATCTTCTAGAAGACTGACTAGAGACATCAGGTGTCAGACTGTCTTAGAGCAAAGGAAGGGTATCAGATAAAAGAGAGGGGAGAATAAACACAACTCAGGTGCAGTTCAGAGACTTTACTGAAATAAAATGTGAAACAACAGGAAGGGAAAAAAATATATTGGGAAATACCAGCTTGGAACCCAGTGAGGGGGTAGGTGGAGTTTCATTTCTCCTCCTTATACATTTTTGGTAATCAGGGGGCTGCTGATTTGTTTGGAGGCTTTCTACCTTCATGAGCCCAAGCATTGTTGCAAGCACTGAGCTGGGACCTTCTTGAGAATAAAAGTATTGGGATTTTATCCCCTTTGGATCCACCTTCTCCACATGACTACAGCCCAGATCAGAGAGGGCAATTGCCATACTGCTTCTCAGATCACTCCAGGGGGTTCTAGCCTATCATTTTTCACATCACTTATTCCCACACAGCAGTTCCCGATGCTTCTCAGACTGTGAGGGTCCTGGAAAGCTTGTATGATCCCTCAGCTTGGGCAGTCCATGTGGGCCTCCTTCCAGGGAAAGGTGCAAGAGGACTCAGAGTACTAGAGTCTTCCTCTCTGACTCTTCTCCTCTCCTACCCTTCCCCTGCTTACTGCAGCTGAGTGTGTTATTTGAGCTCAGACATTAAATGGCAGCTGCCTCTTTGCTGCTGGTGCGCCCTCTAATCTAACGTTTTCACAAGAGGGGGGCCTTCAAAACATACCAGAAAGATTCAGCAACAAACTAAATCAAGGAGAATAAAAGGATTTTGGAGCTTGAAGAGAAAGGTCTTTAGCTAACACAGTTACTTAAAGAGGCAGAGAAAATAAGAAAAAAAGGTGGAACAATCTCTCAGAGAGATATGGGACTATGCAAAGTGAAATATCATACCTATCATAGGTATCCTGAGGAAGAAGAAAGAGCTATAAGTATGGAAATCTATTTAAGGGAATTATTTATTTATTTGTTTATTTTGAGACAGAGCCTCAAACTATCCCCCTGGGTAGAATGCCATAGCATCACAGCTCACAGCAACCTCCAGCTCCTGGGCTCAAGCGAGTCTCCTGCCTCTGCCTCCCAAGTAGCTGGGACCACAGGCGCCCGCCACAATGCCCGGCTATTTTTTGGTTGCAGCTATCATTGTTGTTTGGCAGGCCTGGGCTGGATTTGAACCCGCCACCTTAGGTGTATGTGGCTGGCGCCTTAGCCACTTGAGCCACAGGCACCGAGCCTATTTAAGGGAATTATTGAGGAAAACTTCCTTGGTATTGTCAGAGATCCACACATCCAGATATAACACGATCGCTGAACTCTAAGAAGATTCATAGAAAGCAGGATGTCTTAAACACACATAGTAAACAATCTGACCTACTTCAAAATGAAGAAGAAAATTCTATAAGCAGTGAGATGTAAGCAACAACTAACTTCTAAAGGAAAACCCTTCAGGCTAACAGCAGACTTCTAAATCAAGACCTTATAAGTCAGAAAGGCGTAGGTTCTCATCTTCAATCTTCATAAACAGAACAATTGCCATCCTAGAATTTTGCATTCTGCAAAACCAAGTTTCACAATTGATGGAGAAATTACATCTTTTCCAGACAAGCAAACACTGAGGGAATTTTTCATAGAAAATATTAAGAAAATATTAAGAACTTCATTATACATGAATCAGCACAACTCTTAAAAAACAGTAGCAAAAAAGGGAAAACAAAGCAATTAGGTACTAATCAAAATGATGAACAGTACAAAATACCACTTATCTATTACATTCCTTAATGCTTAAATGTGGTTAAATTTGCCACTCAAAAGACATAGGCTGGCTGAATGGAAGAAAAAGCATAATTCAAGTTATCTGCTGCCTCCAGGATACTTGAAAAATCCATAGGGGCTCAAACAGTCTCAAAAAGAAAGAGTAGTAAAAAAATCAATGTAGGGTAGTGCCTGTGGTTCAAGAAGTAGGGTGCTGGCCCCATATACCAGGGGTGATGGGTTCAAGCCCAGCCCCGGCCAAAACTGGAAAAACAAACAAATAAACAAAAAAACGATGCAAATGAAAATCAAAAGGGAGTAGGTATATCCATTCTCTTATTAGGTAAAATAAACTTTAAATCAACAACGTTAAAGAAAGACAAAGAAGGTCATTATATAATGGTAAAGGGAGCGATTCAACAAGAAGACACAGCAATTCCAAATGTATATGCACCTAGCACAGGAGCTTCCAGGTCCACAAATGAATTTCTAGTACAACTAAGCAAGAAAATAAGTAGTAACATTGTAATTGCCTGGGACTTCAATACCACCCTGTCAGAGCTAGAGAAATCATGAAAGCAGAAAATAAATGAATAGATGAACATAAGACATAAATGGGACCCTAAAACAAATGGACCTACAAGATATTTGCAGAATGTTCTGCTAAAAGACTGCTGAATATAAATTCTTCTTATCAGTTCGTGGGATGTTCTCCAGGAGTGATCATATCTCAGACTACAGCATGTCTCAACAAATTAAAAAAATACTGAAATCAAACCATGTACCTTCTTAGACTATATTGAACTAAAACTAGAAACAATTCCAAGAATAACACTCAATTCTACACAAAGTCATAAAAATTAAATAACTAGTTGCTGGATGTCTACTATTTCAATAATGAAATTAATATCGAAATCAAAAGTTTTCTTCCACTGAATGACAAAAGGAAGACATGCTATTAAAATTTGGGGGATTCAGTAAGAGTATTCCTGGGGGGAAAACTCATAGCCTTAAATGCCCACACCAACATTTAGGAATGTCACAAATTAACAACCTAATATCACATCTCAATGAACTAAAAAAGAAGGAAAAAACAAAGCCAACAGAAGAAAACAAATAACAAAGGTCAGAACAGAAGTAAATGAAATAGAAAACAATAATAATAATAATAATACAAAAGGTCAATGAAACAAGAATTTAGTTCCTTTAGAAGACAAACAAAACTGGCAGATCTCTTGCTAGGTTAACCAGAACTTGAAGAAAAAGGTCTAAAATAAGCTCAATCAGAAATGAAAAATGATATATTACAACTGATGGCACAGAAATAGAGAAGATAGTCTATGAATACTATAAAAATGTCTATCCACATAAACTAGGAAACACAGAGAAAATAGACAAATTCTTGGAAACACACAACATACCAAGACTCAATCAGAAAGAAATAAAACTCCCAAAGAGATAAAAAATGAGCAGTGAGATTGAAACAGTTATGAAAAGTCTTCTCACAACACCAAAAAAGACTAATACCAGACGAATTCACAACTGAAGTCTACCAGGCCTACAAAGAAGAAATGGTACCCATACTGCAGAAATTATTCTGTAACATTGAGATGGAGGGAATCTTCTCAACTCAGTCTATGAAGCTATCATCATCTTGATACCAAAGCCATGATAGGGTGCAACAACAACAACAACAAAACCCACTACAGACAAATTTCCCTTATGAAAATAGAAACAAAAATCTTCCATAAAATAGTAGTAAACTGTCTGGGCACAGTGGCTCACACCTGTAATCCCAGCACTCTGGGAGGCTGAGGCAGGTGAATTGCCTGAGCTCACAGGTTCAAGACCAGTATGAGCCAGAGTGAGACCTCATCTCTAAAAATAGCCAGGCATTAAAAAAAAAAAGAAAAATAGCCAGGTGTTGTGGTGGGCACTTGTAGTCCCAGCTACTTGAGAGGCTTAAGCAAGGGAATTGCTTCAACTCAAGGGTTTGTGGTTGCTGTGATGCCACAGCACTCTACTGAGGGTGACAAAGTGACACTGTGTCTCAAAAAAAAAAAAAAAAGAAAGCTAGTAAATCAAATTCAACAGAACATCAAAATCAAAGAAATAGTCCTCCCATGACCAAGTGCGCTTCTTCCTAAGGATGCAAAAATGGTTAAACTTATGTAAGTCAATAAATGTGATTTACTACATAAACAAGGGTAAGTACAAAGGCTATATGATCATCTCGACAGAAGCAGAGAAGGTGCTCTATAAAATTCAGCACTCTTCAATGCTAACAACTCCCCAAAATCTAGGCACACGTGGATTATATTTTAAAATTATAAAAGCTATATATGACAAACCCACAGCCATTATCATACTGAATTGGGAAATATTGAAAATATTCCTCATAAGAACTGGAAAAAGGTAGGTGTTCCCACTGTCACCACTTCTGTACAACATAGTGCTGAGGTCTTAGCCAAAGCAACCAGGCAAACGAAAGAAAAAAAGGGTATCCAAATTGGGAAAAAGGAGGGAAAACTGTTGCTTTTTCAATGACAATATGATGTTGTATCTGAACACCTCAAAGACTCCACCAAAGAGACTTCTTGAATTGATAAATAAATTCAGCAATGTCTCAAGTTATAATATTAGTATACACAAATCGGTAGCATTTTTATACACCAATAACAGTCAAGCTGAATGTCAAATGAAAGATTCAATATCATTCTCATAGCTTTGTACCATAGCCACAAAGAAAATAAAATGCCTAGGAATATATTTAACCAAGGAGTGAAAGATCTCTACAAGCAGAACTAAGAAACACTGGTAATGAAATCACAGAGGACATGAACAAACGGAAAAACATATCATGTGCATGGATTGGTAGAATCGACATTGTTAAATGTCCATACTACTCAAAGTGATTAACATATTCAATGCAATACTCATCAAAATGCCAGTGGAATATTTTACAGGTATAGAAAAAAATAATTCTGTGCTTTGTTAGGAATTAGAAAGAGCCTAAATAGGCCAAGCAATCCTAAGTAAAGAGAACAATGTTGGAAGCATCACATTACCTGACTTCAAACTATAATATAAAGCTATGGTAACAAAAATAGCATGGTATTGATACATAAACAGAGATAACAGACCATTTGAACCAATGGAACAGAATGGAGAACACAGATATATACATAGCCAACTGATCTTTGGCAATGCATACAGCAATATACACTGGTGGAAAAAAGCCCCATTCAATAAATTGTTGTGGGAAAATTGGACAGCCACAGGCAGAATAATGAAACACAACCCCTATCTCTCACCACTCACAAAAAATTAATTCAAGATGGATGAAATGCTTATGTGTAAGGCATAAAAACATAAGAATCCTAGAATGAAATATAGCGAAAACTCTTCTAGATATTAGTCTAGGCAAAGAATTTATGACTATGACCCAGAAGACAATTGCAGTAACAGTAAAAGTAGACTAACAGGACTTTATTAAGTTAAAGTTTCTACACAGCTACGGAAATAATCAGTAGAGCAAATAAAAATAAAAATTCTCCTGCAGAATGGGATAAAATATTCACAAACTATACATCTAATAAAGGGCTACTATCTAGAATCCACAAAGAACTCTAACAAATCAGTAAGAAAAAGCAAACAACCTCATTATTAAGTGGGCAAAACATATGAACAGAAGTGTTTCAAAGTAAGATATGCAAATGGCCAACAAATATATGAAAAAAAGATCAACATCTCTAATCATCAAGGAAATGTAAATTAAAACCATAATAAGATATCACCTTGCTTATATACTGCTGGGATGACTGTAAATTAATACAACCCCAGTGGAAAACAGTATAGAGATTTCTCAAAGAACTAAAAGTAGACCTACCATTCCCTCCAGCAATCCTACTACTGAGTAGCTACCCAAAAGAAAAATAGTAATTTTATCAAAAAGACACCTTAATTCAAATGTTTATTACAGCAGAGTTCACAATGAAAAAATGTGTAATCAACCCATGTAATCATCAATTCACAAGTAGATTTACAAAATGCTGTCTATGCATACCACAGAGTACTACTCAGCCATAAACAGCATGAGCAATTTGGAAGCAACTGGAGACCACTATTCTAAGTAAAGTATCTCAAGAATGGAAAAACCGATACCACATGTACTCTGTACTAAATTGGAACTAACCATGGGCGCACATGAATACAAAGGGAAGTAAAAGTCACTGGAAATTAATTGGGGGGGGGGGACGACAGGGAGGACCAAAACCCCACCTAATCAATGGGTACAATGAACACTGTTTGGGTGATAGGAACATTTACAGTTCCGACCTAAACCATGTAATGAAAACATTTGTACTCCTTTAATGTTTTGAAATTTACAATAAAGATCCTATCTGGTTTTTTCTGAATGTTACCATGAAAGGCCGTAATATTCTTGTTTCAATATTTCTACCTGCACAAATATTTATTTAATATTTTAAAAGTAAATCCTGTGAGGGAATTGAAGCATGGGTTATTAATTATCTGTGCTTCCAGAATTGTCCCTCAAGACCACCCACTGAACTCTGAGAGTTCAGAGTTGTGAACTCTCAGACCACCCCCCAGAAAGTCCCCAGATAACAAATATCTGACTTTCATACAACCTGCACTTTAGAACAGAGGCTATTATAGTAAGTCCCTAAGTTACAAATATCCTACTGACATATGACTTATAAATGGAGGCTATTACAGGTAAATGTACCTGTTCTTACTTACACACAAATTCAACTTAAGAACAAACCTACTAATCTGGGGACTGCCTGTATGTCATAAGGAGGGCACAGCAAAAGCCTAATGTGTGCTGAAAATAATACACTCTGGAAACGGCCCACACAGATCTGGAATGCAGACGTTGACCCCCAGATCATCTCTGTTCCTGGGCTGCTTTTCATTTGTGATGTGAATGCTTACCCTTCAGCCGCAACTGTGTCCTCAGAGAGTGTTTCCTTTGACAAACTGAAGATAAAAGGGAACAAAAATAACTTGACTTAATTCACAGGTGAGTCAGCTCAATATGTTTTTGTGAGTCAAAAATAGACATCTACCGCATTGAGTCTCACTCTGGAGTGGCCTTGAAACGCGGTGAGGAGGAAATCCTCCCATTGGGCAGAACTCTGTCAAATTAGCGTCAAAGGAGAAGTGACCTGAGGTAAAAATATACACAAACTACTGGGAAGTGGCAAACAGCTTGAATGATTGGCTAGATTCCTGGAGAGGATAAGAAGTGGAGATCAGAGGCAAAGACATCTGGGGGAAATTCATGTGGGTGCACTTACAGGAATGTACAAAAAATATGTGGATATTTCAGTTCGTGTCCATGCCTGTTAGACAGCACTCACTGCAGCAGAGGCAAGGAGCAGCCCAGTGAGCAGACTGGGTTCAGTTTCTGACCTTCACCACTCCAGAGCTCTGAGTGATTAAAGCCACAGTTGTAGAAATGAGAGACAGCCATGGGCCTGTAGGTGTGGACTTGCTCTCTGATCCAGGGCATATCTGAAGTCTCACAGGGGACTTGACTACCCATCATGACATTTTGTAGAACGCTGTTATATACAGGATGTCCACTTTATATAAAGACAAGGAGGCAATGGACAAATGGCTTTGGGTCTTTGGCTCTACCATACACCACATCGCTCAACAGTTGGCAGCTTAATCTAACATTAAATAAATTTTCATAGAAGGCTTCTCAGATGGGCCAGTGACTACAAGGCTAGTCACTATCTTTCAAAATGAAGAATATGTTTAGAACCAAGAACCATTCTATGGCGCTGTGTACTGAAAAATTTGGAGGCACAAATTTGTGAACTACAAGGTGGAAATAGTACCTGTCACCCCCCAGTTTTAAAGATCCAGGGAGAACTCTGTGCTTTCCTGGCCCTACAACTTTGGGCTTTATTGTAATGGAGATATCCTGATTCCTAGTTAATAGGGAGAGGAGCACTTCTACCAGGGGACATAGTGGTATTTCTACTAAACCTAAAGGTATGAATGCTGACTAAGACCCCTGCCAGTGGACCAGCATACCACAAGGAGAGTGGCTAGACGTCTGACTATATTCATGTAAGTATATAACTATAGGCATATGACTATATGAATATCATTGCTACAGAACAGGGGCAAAGAGGAGTGTGTCTGAAACTTGGGGACATTGTAAGGAGTGGGGGAAGACTTTTCATTCTTTCATGCACAGTGGTGTCTGTATGTGGGAATTTTCAGCAACCACAATCTATAACTGTGCCTTAACAGGTGCACTCAGCTATGTAAATATCTGTTACCCCTTAGGACAAGCCAGCAGAGGGTGAGGAGTTTAGAGTCCAGCAAAGCAAAATAAAACCTGTTATTTCATCTCCTCATGGGATTGATAAGCTTATTTACTCTACTAAGAAATGTTGAATGGCTATTACCTTAAAAAATCAGTGACCAAACAAGGTGAACATACCGTGGGCTCCAGCTGTGCTGTAGGAGGCAGTTTGGGTGCCCGCTCAGGTCTTCTCAGCTTAACAATTTCATCTCACATCAGCCCAAATGTCTACTGCCAATGTTTTCTTATTTTTTTTTTCATGACTGACTTTGCCTCTGAATCCTCTTTTATTTGTTTATTTGTGCTTGAAGAAGCACATGGTGGGTGAGGGTTAGTCTAGGAGCACCCGAGCTCCCTGTTCAAAGTCTTACACTGGCTGTGTGAGTTTCCCTCAAAATGCATGCTGTCCTTAATACTTCCCTCCCTTTCCCAGTAGTATTTCCACACCCCCAGACTGAGATTTTCTTCAATGTTTATATAAATTACTTAAATTAGAAATTTTATATCAGGATCAGATTCCTGAGAAACAAACAAGGACACTGGCTGTGTGAGAATATTTGACAAATTTCCAAAAATAGCTTTTTTGTGCTTGAGAACCTGGGTTTCCACACTCCATGTTTTCAAATCACATAAAAACAAAACTAAAGGCTTCATTAGGGGAGAATAAAAGTCGAGGGAGTGGCTGGTGACCTCTGAAAGGGTCAAGGAGGGAGTTGCCACTGTGGCCCTGGCTCATGGCTACCATTTGGTCTCTCAGAGGTGTTTTCTGCAGACAGTCAGGCTTCCTTACAAAGAGCTTTAGCTTTTTGTTCTTGCTGATTTTTATCCCTTATGAGCACATGCATGATCCAGATGTATAAGGATTTTTTTTCCAAAAGAAGTAAACCCAGGAATTGGTAGTAAATTTATAAACTCCCATGAAAACAATGTGATTCTTACTACCAATTTTTTTTAGATTACATACATTTTCCACAGCCATATTAGTATCCACAGAGCCTTTGACTTTAATCCAATTCCCCCCGTCTTTGAAACTTCAGATTTTAGCCACAAAACTAACTTCCCTCTCTTGAATTTTATATATATATAAACAAGACCTTCATCTTGGTGGCTTATGGACATGAAAAATTTTATATTTTATTTGAGTGACTTTTTCTTTGCTGTCATCATCCTAGAAAAAGTGTTATATATTTTGTTGCGGAATATCACTATGGGCACCTTCAAAGTACTCCCCTTGGCTATTTGATGACTGTGGTGATGATATTCAGCATGACGTAGGTAGTGATTTCTTTAGGATGAGTTCCCAAACTTCATTGTCTGACTTTGTATTTTCTTCTTGCCCTCTCATCCTTTTAGTGTTTACAATAATTATGTTTGATATTTTTATTTTGTTAGATTTTAAATTGCACATACCTCAACATTTGACCCTGTCTATTCTGATGCACAAAAAAAATTTATTTTTAATTTTTGCATTTTTTCAACAATAAAATTATTGAATTAAAGAAAATAGATATAATCAAGATTATCTATGTGATCACCTATGATCAGGTGCTACCAAATCCCATACCTGTTTTGAAATGTATTTATGGCAGAATGAATTCCAATTAGAACTCTTTTAATTCAACTAAAAAGCAACCCAGAAACATCAATACCAACAGAAGAAAATTTGGTAGAAGTATGTTGCAATTTTTCCTAATAAAACCCAATCACTTTCTTTTTTCTTTTTTCTTTTTTTTTGCATTTTTGGCTGGGGCCAGGCTTGAACCTGCCACCGCTGGAATATGGGGCTGGTGTCATACTCCTTGAGCCACAGGCACCACCAAAACCCAATCACTTTGTAAAAGTTTACATAGTAATTCCAAAGAAAGTCAAGGAAAAATTAAATAAGTACACTGTACTAGGTACTATATTCTAGATAAATGTAAACAATTTCTGTACTTTGAAACCATATTCATACTGAAAATAACTCTAATCAACCAGCATCATGCACCACATTAAATAAATATTGTTAATAATGAATTTTGTTTTTGTATTTTTTCAGTTTTCAATATTTTTAATTTTCTTGGTTGTATAAGATCAATAAACATGAAAGTTTAAGTTTAATTAGGTAATATTGCAGTAAAGAAAATTCAATAAACACTGCCAGTTATACATTATTTAAGTCTGAGAAATACTGACCTAAAATTCAAACCTATAATTTTTTTTTTTTTCTCTTACAACTTCTAATAGCAGACAAACAGATGATTTCTTAGGTGGCAGAGTATATGAAATATATGTAACTTCATTTTACTAGTTTTTTTTTTTAATGATTATCTTTTTCTTTCTGTTCTTTGATTTTTACACTCCAACACTATTTACTGAAAGCCACAGGATATATTTAAAAGATAATATGAAAGAACAAGCCTCTCTATTTTTGCACACACATTCATTTGGGTTTGAAATGTTTTCAGAAGGTTGATTTGGAGATTAGGATGATGAAAAGAACATCAGGAAGGAAGCTCTCAGTGAAAACAGAGCTCTGCCAGCCACCAGCTGTGTGATTTTGGTGCAGAAACTCCATTGCCCTAATGCTCAGTTTTTCAAATGTAAATTGGTCATAGTAGAATTTAGCTCAAAGTATTGTTAAAAAGATCACCAATTCGATTATGTGATGCAACTGACTCTTACAGGGTTCCCCATAAACTTCTATCTTCAAATTCAAGAGCCAGTTACAATTTACCTAAGGAAATCAGTGCTGCCACATTACACTTGAATCTTCCATTTTCATAAACTGTTATTACCACATTTGAGAAGAAGACTATGTTTAATGGTTTAGCTCTAAATGATATTTGCTGTTATAAAAAATATCATTCCAAATAGCAAGGAGCTGAGATTTCCCCATCCTGCAAAACACTAAACAAAAACACTAAACAAACCGAAAGCTCCAGATTCTGTAAGAAAGAGCAAGTGAAGGAAGTGGTGTCCTCTGTTTGGAGGAGAATGAAAGGACATAAAGGGGAGGGGCTCGGAAACAAATCACAGGCATTTCATCTCCTTTGGAACTCATGCTGTTGGGTCAGGTGCTTTTCTAAGAACTGGGAAAACCCAGTGAAATGATAGTTTTCAGAGAGCTCGTATGCTACCTGGGAGGACGGTGGAGAGGAAGAGAATGAGTAGGTGAACATACATCTGTTCCATAGAGTCAGAGAGTGGTGAGTGCTAAGGAGGAAAATAAAGCAGGTGAGGAAACGGATTTATGTCTGGTGGAGACCGGAATGCATAGACCTTCAGTTTAGGACTAGGGCATGGTAAAGGTCACAGATTTGTTGGCATCAATCTTTCATAAAGATTGATATTAATCTTAATTGTGCACCTCTCATGTGCCTGGCCTTGCATCAGGTTAAAATCAGCCTAGTTGTGTCAACTCCAACAGGGGTGGTGGGGTCTCCCATGAAGAGTTACTTCTGGGGCAGTAGGGTGGTAAGGGGATGGGAGGTTGGGAGGTTTCACAATGATTCAATAGCTAATTAAATGCTTTCAAATTCCTGATTTATCACAAGGCTTTCACACACCAACAAACATGCAAATATATTTTATTCAGCATACACAGGCTGTAATAATAGGCAGGGAAACAAAACCACAGCCACCAACTCAGAAGACCAGTGCACTGACTGATGAACTCCATAGATCTGAATTTCCCTCAACATGCCAACCAGCAGGGAGGGGCACTGCTATTCTCCCTACAGAACTTCCAGCAGCTATTGCCCACGAAAACATGGCCCCAGAGTGCCCAGGGCAAAGCTCTGCAGGTTTCTCAGCCATGATCAGGTTTTATTTTTATTTTTTAGTTTTTTATTGCTATGATCTAGGGAGTGCCTCATCACAGGTCACAGGAGGTATTATCTTATCACCCCAGTCTACCATACACGTCACTTTGAAGGGTCAGCAGTTCTACTGCAGGCCGAGTCACTTGTCATTAGGAACTCCATTTGAGATGCTTGGAATAACAAAATATTATTTTATATCACCAGCAGTGTTCTAGACTTGGAGTTATTGTTTGCTATGTGGCTCACATTCTAGTGGGGAAGACACTGAATAAATACTTAAGCAAACTTTCTCATGTTACATAGTCATAAATTCTATAAAGTGAGATAAAACAGGTTTGTGAGTATCATGCTTGGAAACTGCAATGTAGTTTAACTATAAATAATCCTTGTAGCAAAATGGGGGTGCTGTAATGGTTTATCCAGGTTTGCTAGAAAAATTGGTAGAACAGAAGGGCTAGTGGCCAACATGACCTTTGGAAAGCAATACTGATGTTCTGGAGGTACAACACCCATCCTTGGTCTGGAAAAATGTACTTGTGTCATCTTGCCTAGTCAGATTTAAGCATCAGATTGATGACTCATCACAAGAGGTTGGAATTAACCCTTGGGGTCTTCTAAGAAAATATCTCATCATTCTTTGTATTCCTTTTTTTATTTTAATAGATTTAAAGGATACAAATTGAGTTCCATTGCATGTATACGTTGTTCAGTGGGGGAGTATGGGATTGGTACACTGATAATTCAAGTAGTATATGTTGTGCCCCACTGGTAATTTTTCTTCTCATGGTTCTCCCATCCTCCCTTTTCTTGAGTCCCTAGTGGCCATGATACCACCTTGGGTGGCCACAGTTTAGCTCCCATTTACAAGTCAAAGCACACAGCATTTACTTTTCTGTTCCTAAATTACTTCTTTTGAGATAACTTCCCCCATATCCCCCAAGTTCCTGGAAAAGACATTTTTGAGGGTTTTTATTATAAGGGAGCCTCGATTTTATCAAAGACTTTTTCATCATCTGTTCAGATGATCACATTGTGTGTGTTGCTAATTCTGCTTAGGTGGTAATCCCATTTACTGCGGATGTTGAACCATCCTTATACCCCTGGGGTAAAAACAACTTGATCATGGTGAATTATCCTTTTAACATGCTGTTGGATTTTATCTGATAGTATTTTGTTGAGGGATTTTGATATCCCTGTACAGTTGATAGCTGTTCCTTGCTCCAATTTCCTGAAATTGCTTTTGATGGGGAGAATTTTTTCCTGAATATATACTTATGTTATTCCTTGAGTTCTGGGTTTGGTTCTCAGCTTGTTTATTGCTGATGTATGGAAATGCTGTAAGCCACCACTTCAGCTTGATTTCATTGGTCCTGCAGTAGCATAATTTTTGCATATTGTTTAGGCAGCACACTGGGTCAGTGCTATGTGTGATTTCCTTGGAAGCTTAGGGAACAGTTATTCTATGAGGTTGTGGTGACATTTTGCTGGAGAATAGAATACCATCTGATCCAGTCTTTGGCACCAGTGCTAGAACAATGGGCTGAGTATGCCTAATTTCAGGCCCCAGAACAACTTGTACAGGAAGTAGTCTGAGTGTGTCCTAGACGGCCAAATTTGGGCCTTTAATTGGCTCCCTCAGAAGCCAGTAGTTGGAAAAGAGGGCCAGCTGTGCGAGTGGGTTCTCAGTCCCCTGAGCAGCTTGTGTATTGTGGAAGGAGATAGGAGTCATCGCGGAGCCACCCATTTGGAAGCAGGTGGTGCATGCTGGTGTCACTGGTAGCTGCAATGTACTGGACAGGGTGGTTCTCAGTCTCACAGCTGCCTGTAACAGTGTGGTGAGTATCATCCAAAGTGTGCTTAGGAGAGCTGGGTCTTCCCTGTCCCTTCCCAGCTGCATAGTAGTTGACAAGGGCAGGCACATCCCAGCCTTAAATTCTTGAAATGGTGCTAGCAGTGGGCTTGCGAATGAAGAGGGCACGGTCCCTTTCAGGAAAGGAACTTGGGCAAAAGTGTGTGGGAGATGTTTCTTGCTTATGCCTCAGTGCCACAGGATCCCATAATAGGGCAGTGGAGGTTGTCCTCGGAGCATGTAAGAGAGCTTGTGCTTCCCTCTCCCACTTCAGCTGGACAGTGGCTGCAGCAGCATTAGGCTAAACTCAGCTCAAGGGCAGGACTTGCCCAGCTCTAAACTACAAAAATGGTGCTTAAGGCCTGTGAGCAGAGACATGGGATCCTTCTCAGGCCGGATACTGAAGGGAGTGCAGGTGCTAGAGATTTGGTCCCATGGCAGCTGGCTTCAGGATGGTGGACACCCTCACAGATATGAATATCCCAGAAGCTAGTTTCTCTGTCCTTTGCCAGCTAGATGAGGGTTATAGCCATGTCAACCCAAACTCAGCCCAAGAATGGGGTATAACCCAGGGTCATACTCTCAAAATGGCACCTTGGACCGTAACTGGAAAGAGTAGGACCCCACCCAGGCAAACAGTGTGGGTAAGAAACTGTGGGGAATTCTGTCTGCTCATATCTCAGTCTCAACAGCGGCCCATGGCAAGGTAGTGAGGACCGTCCCAGGATGACTGTGAACACCTGGGCTCCTGTATCCCTCCTAGAGCCTGACAGTGGCTGCAGGTACACTCATGATTCCCAGGTTCAAGGCTTTCAGAGTGGCATCTGGCTCAAGTTGCTCTAGGCACCTGTGCCTGTGAGATTTGTGTGTAAGTTCCCTTTCTGGAGCAATGACTCTGTAAAACCTCCAAGCAGCTCTCCTGCATGGCTCAGGGAGTTCTCTTGTAGCCAAGATTGTAAAAGTGTTACCATCCAACTAGGCCCCTTGCCTACTTCCCAGATAGAGGCCAAAGTACTGAAATAGCAGGAGTTGCTGCAGAAAGAGTTTAATACTGAAAGGCACTGGTGAGGAGATGTGAGAAATTTCTCAAATGCATCTCCTTGAGAATTTTGGAGCTAAGATTTTTAAAGGTAGCTTGGCAAACAAGGTTTAGAGAGTTGATTTGCTGATTGGCTGGAGATGAACACATAGTTTTTGGAAGCAGAAAATTGGCTGAAACAGCTCCTGGGTAGAGGGTTATAGGACCTATTTGATACATTCCCCCTGGGTGCATGCAACTGGTCCAATTGACATTACTGGAAGATATCTCAAAGGAAAGTCTGAGGTTGTACAATAACAAGGTTATCTATAGAAGTGATTGAGGAAGTCACAAATCTTGTATCTGTCAAGGATACATGAAACTTATGCAGACACCAGTTACAGCATTAAGTGACTACAGGAAGGCACAGTAAGGAGCAATGTCTGGTTAACTTTTAGCTGCATCTTTACTTCTTTAGAAATCAGATTTTTATCATAGTTTCTGCCTTGTGGCCTTCCATTATTATAATATAGATGGGTTCAAAAGCTCATTTTGGAGAATGGAGACCTGGGAGATTTCTCTCACATTTGTCCGTGTCCATGACCTTCTTCTGGACATTGGCCAGTCCCCAAATAGGCAAGTTGCCCTGAACCCTCTGCTTACCTACTTTTGTTTCTTCTCATCATTTCCCTGGTGAATTTTAACATCTTATCCTAGACTGTCTGTTTAAAATGTGAGAATCTGCTTATTATTCTGGCTCCTCTGTGTGGAGGAGACACATACTTACTCCTTGTGTCTAGTTGGCCATGCAGCCTCCTGATCCTTAATAACAGTATTGGAGGGAACTGTCCAAGAAAAGGAAGTCCAAGCTGCCACCTCTGATAAAATTGCCACTTTAAAACTTTGGTGGGTGGTGTGTGATCCATGATAATACATCTCTTACTCAAGCAATGTTTAATGAATTTATCCAAGAAGGGCCAAACCAATGGATGACTTTCTTGAGCTTTGTCTTACTAGTAAAAAAGTACAGTACCGTTAGTTCAC
>NW_003852454.1:1955782-1982069 GCF_000181295.1 Otolemur garnettii
GGAGAAAGGCTGAAAGTTAAGTTCATATCGATGACCAATGATACAATCAATCATTTCTACTCAATAAAGGCTCCAATAAGCCCCCAAAGTACTAGGTTCAGGAAGCTTCTGGGTAGCTGAACATGTGGAGGTGCCAGGAGGATGGCATATCCAAAGTGGGCAGGGAAACTTCCCTACCTCTTTCCTGTACCTAGCCTGTGCATGACCTCCATCTGGTTATGCACCTGTATCCCTTGTAGTATATACTATTCTTTATTATAAGTGGATAAACATAAGCATTTCCCCAATTTCTGTGAACTTCTCAAGTAAAGCAATTGAGTCTGAGGAGCAGGTCATGGGAAGTCCTGACTTACAGCGGGTTGATCAGAAGTATATGTGACAACCTACTACTTGCAAATGGCATCTGGAGTGGTGGCTGTCTAATGGAAAGGATCCCTCAACCTCTGGAAGCTGACTATCTCTAGGTAAATAATGTCAGAATTGAAATGAATTAGAGGGCACTCCACTGGTTTCTGCTGCAGTTTGCTGTTTCTGCTGAGAAATGTCCATGTCTTTTGGTGACTGGCGTTGAAGTGTTCTGTGTTGACTCTAATGTGAGAATAGAAAAAAAAAAAAACATTGTGTTTCTCTATCCTTACAGAGGGCCTCCCCAAATATTCCTTTTTTCAGAATATTTTCTGTTATCGTTTTTAGATCAACATATTGAATATGATGAATTGATCCATACAACTCTGTAAAAAATGCTATGTTCTGGAAAACACTCTCCCCAATCAAAGTGACCTCTAAGTATATTTAGAGAAGAAATATTAAGAAGTGTGCATTAGTCAAATGTCTCCAAGAAGACAGAACTAACAGAGGCACAAACATAGACAGATAGAGGTGTAGACAGACATAGATAAGATACAGGTATAGACATAGGTGTACGTGCAGATGTAGATATATGAGAACAGATCTCTTAGTGGAATTTGCCCATGTGATTACAGAGGCTGAGAAGTCCCAGGATAAACTATTTGAAAACTAGAGAAACAGGGAAGCTAATAGCATAATTCAGTTCAAATCTGAGGACATGACAACCAAGGAAATTGATGGTATAACTTTTGGTTCAAGGCCAAAGGCCTGAGATCTGGGAGATCTGATGCCTAAGGGGAAGATAAAATGAGCATCCCAACTCCAGAGGAGAAGAGCCATTGCCTTTGTCTTCTGTCTGGCCCCCTCAACCAACTGAATGGAGTCGACCCACGAGGTGAATCTTACCCAGTCCCCTGATGTAAATGCCAATCATTTTTAGAAACACTCTCACAAATATTCCCAGAAATAATGCCCTACCGCTCATCTGCATATCCCTTAATACAGTTGACACCTTAAATTACCCATTATAGTGAGATACGGACCATCTGGAAGATAGAAATGAATGGGATACTAAACATGTACACCATACTTTGAGATTAACTTTAATAGAATAGCCCCAGGCTGACACTAGCCAACTATCTCTTGGAACATCAGAGTTATCTGAGAACCCCAACATCATGAAAGAAGCATGGGTTACCAATGGTGGCTACTCCCTTACCCTCCACAGTTCTTGAATTTTTGAGACAACTCTGCTTCCTAATGATGTATCCAAACATTATTCAGTCTTAAAATGTAATCATCTAACCCTTGGCCACAAAATTCTAGGTCATCCAGCGTGCATCGAAAGTCTATGCCTTATCATTGATATTGTCTGCACAAAGTGAAAACAATTGGATGCTGAATCCCTTATTCAGAAACAAATTGTTCTAACCTGGTTCTTGCCTCTCCCTGGTGAACTGGCTACGTGCCAAAGTACATCTGTCCCCTGCAGGGATCCACCTGTTCTCAACTGTCTGTTGGTGGCCTAAAAGTCAGAAAGTCAGGCTGTGGGAAGGTGTTTGGAGCAGTACAATGTGGTGGGTATCCCTTCACACAGCTTCCTTTCACCTCTTACCCAGCCACTCTCAGGCTGTTAGAAATCTGGATCGTGCCCTGTGCCAGGATATGAATGGATGCCACCTGTCAGGTCTGCCATCTTCTGGCTGGTGAATCGTGGCCCACTGCACCAGGAACAAGTCCTTTACCTTTACCCTGCTTACTGTGGTTTTGTGTTTCTTGTCCATAGAGCTTTACAGGGTGCATGTAAATGAGTGCACTCGGGCCATCACAGGACAGGGGGAAGGAGAAACTGCTTACCTAATTTGCATGGGCATTCTGAAATCTCGGGAGGTCATGGTGTGGACGCATGATAATTGTTTCTACTTGAATCCCTTAAAGAGGATTGTCTTTAGGGCTTTCTCCAAAATTTCTGGTGCTTCTTTCTTTTAATGAATTTATAAGCCAAGTTCTAAACTTCTGAGCAGTACTGCTATAGAAGCTTTGTTTCCTAAAAGGCTCATGGTAACCTGAAAACAAGCATTAGTGACTTTGTACTTCTCACCCCTACTGAATTCTCCCATAAAGAATCCCCCTACTGAATTCCCCCATAAACACTAAAGCAGTGTTTTTCAGCCTTTTTTTTTTTTTTTTATCTTAACGCACACTTAAACCTATAGTTAAACTTCCATGGCACACTTACATTATGTTGATAAAAAAAAACAAAAAAGAAAAGAAAAGAGTAAAAGAAAGAACATACTTACTGTGCTTTGAACTTCTTTCAAAAATACTTTAATTAATGATCTTTAAAAATTTCCACAGCATGCCAGTGTGCTGTGGCACACCAGTTGAAAATCTCTGATCTAAAGGAAATACCTCTCAGAGGATGCCGTAAATGTTCAGTGGTCATTCTAGATTGTTTTCCATGCAGTCTCCTCTGTCACTAGCATAGAGGGTACAATAAGGTTCCCAGGAGAGTCTGCGTATCCTCCTTAATCTTCTAAATTTTGCCACCAGCCTGATCGTTATACAAACATTAGTTCCATTTTCTCTTTCTTAAACAATTGCAATAGGCTCCCAATGCATTTCTGAGATTCCATTCTCTCTTCCCTTAGATTTAAAACCCTAGATATAATTACATCACTTTAGAAGCTATGAAGCCCTTTCCATATATTTTCTGAGCCCCACAACAAGACCTATTGCACCATTTTACACAGATGGGAAATAAAGCACACAGAAATTAACTGGAATTCCTTCATTAAATCAAGATACAATTGGGACACAAATTGGAGGGTTTGTCACCAAACCCAAAGATCATTCCCTTACAGCAAATTGACTTCTTAATTGGAAACCCAAATGCTAAGTTTGAAGCTATACTGTGAAAGTCATTCTGAAAGCACATGTGGTGAGAATCAGATAGAGTCAAGCAAGGCAGGGTGGACATGAACCAGCTGGCCTGGTGGGTTTAGGTTCTGCCTGCTCTTCACCCCATCTGTCTCCCATTCTTACTGTTTTGTAAATTTAGCTCCCACCCTAATGATGCATATCTTGAGTGGTTTAGGTGGATTGATTTAGGAGATTAACTTAGGAATTAGAACATTGTAATGGGTCACTGAGGTATGCTTATTATTATTTGGTTTGAGTGGTCTTTGTTTTGAACTTCTATGCATAAAACTAATTTTGAAAATGGAAGAACAGAACAGTCTTGGAGAACAACTTTGACTGTTCTCCAGAATCCCAGCATTCTGACCAATAAAGTTTGGTGGACTTATGCCTGTCTCTGCCTATTGGATGACAGTGACAGGTGGCCAGACCCTTTTTGTCCAGTAATATTTCTTTAGCTCACAAGTCTTCAATGGCTCTTCACTGCCTGCAAAGATACAGGCATTGAGGCCTGCAATCAATTTCTGCAGCCTCCTCGCCTCCCTCTTCTCCAAATCTACTTTAACTTAACCTCTGGCTGGAGTTTGAAAATTAGCCTTCAAGGAGCCAAAGTGTCTGGGACTATGTAACTGCTGCTTCCATGAGCCAGACTCTGGAGCTGGCCACCTTGCACTCTCCTTGCCACACCCTACTGTTATACCTCCACTCACTCCACATGAGTACATTACCTGTTAGACTCATGTATACAGGTGAGGAGGTGAGGTGTGGGCCCCCTCTCTTACATAGAATGCCTAACAATAAAACAGTATTTAAAAAAACAAAACTGGATTAAAATTTGAAAGTAAAGCTGCCTCAAAACATTTCAAAATCTCATGTGATACTTGTTAAAAGCACAATTTCCTGATCTTCACCTATGTAGTTCTCTACATAGAGTCTACATAGAAGCTTAGAAACGTTCATTTTCAGTAAGATACATAGTGTTGATTGCCCACATTAACACTAAGAATCAGTCTGTTTCTTGTTTTCTCAGCAGAAGCCACAGGGTCTGCCTCTGCACCTCAGCAGTTCCCTTTGGCTCAGATCTCTCCCCTAACTAGACCTCAATTCTACTTTTTTTTTTTCTTTCATAGAATACTATTTAAAGGAATTTTGTTTGTTTGTTTGTTTTTGAGATAGAGTCTCACTTTGTATCTGGGTAGAGTGCCATGGCATTCACATAGCTCACGGCGTTCTCAGACTTCTGGGCTCTTGGGATCCTCTTGCCTCAGCCTCCTGAGTAGCTTGGACTATAGGCACCTGCTGCAATGCTGGTTAGGTTTTCTATTCTTAGTAGAGACAGAGTCTCCCTCTTCCTCAGGCTGGACTTGTACTCCTGAGCTTAGGCAATCCATCTGCCTCAGCCTCTCAGAGTGCTAGGATTACAGGCATGAGGCCCTGTGCCCTGTGATTTAAAGGAATTTTGACAAAAATTTATGATATTTCCTTCTTTTCTAAGGTTCTAAAGTAATTATTAATAATTAATAATTTTTTAAATAAAGCAATGAATGAAAATTTCAGAACTTCAACATACCTAGTAAAAGGAGTTGTGAATAAAATCCCTTTATTTTCTATGTATAATAATTTATAAATCAGATGTTACTAGCTCTATCTGTCTTTTTATTCTAGAAGTTTTTTCATTCAAGTCGAAGTAGAAACAAATAAATTTATTTCTCTATATTTGTGCATTACACATCTTTTAATCAAGATTCATTATAACACTTGATCATTGTGTCTCGCCTGGAAATGCCCTGCCTCTCAAACTAGATGTGAAATTCAAAGTCGTCTGCAGACTGAATGGACCCCAGACAAATCTTAAAACGGAGTATCTGACCCTGAAGGGAAGGGAGGTCAGATATGCCTCAGTAAGCTCCCTCCCCTTTGGAGTTCAGACACAGCAGATGACCAGCATTAATGTTAGTTAAAACCGAGATCATAAAACTGACAAAACAGACTGGTTGTGACAATAGGTCGCTAAATTACTGACAGGAACTGAGACCATCAGGGGAAGGTTAAACCACACCTGTCCATTTACTTAGCAGATCACTCTGGGTACACGGGGACTTTCTCTCTGTTAACAGACCCCCTTATTCTAACTCAAGCATTCCTTTCTACTGACTCTAGATTTTTAGACAAATATTTATTTTTTTATTTTTTTACCCAATTACAAATCAAAACATCTTGAAACTCACTTCTCATCTGTAAGTTCTCACTGAGCTGTCTGGCCTTTCACGCCATATCAATGTACACCTTCCATGTATTAATGTATGATTTGTAAGAACCACGCCCCCTACCCTTGAAAAGGAAACCTCTCTTAAGCCTTTTAGTTCCTGCCCTCTCAAGGGTAGAGAAACAGCCTGAAATTGAGGAAGTATGCAGGGAGGGGTTGTGGAAGGAAGGAGTTAATTCCAAATAAAGCCCCGGCTGAAGAGGTCCCAAGTTGTTCTCGGAAATGTACCCAACACTTGTTTTGTACCCCTGAACTATGAGCTAATGTACCCTAAGTAAACATGTACCTCCACCCTAAATTGTGTAAACCCCTATGACATACCCCATCTTGTGATTATGATGTATTTGTGATATATTTTGTGATGTATGAATCAATATGTACCCCTACCCAATTTTAACTGCTATAATTGGCTTCTGTATTGCACTAGCTTGCTAGTCACCATGATTATGTAGAATAATGGTATAAAAGACTTCTCCCCCACTATTTGAGGCTTCTTGTTGGCCCACCACAAAAGCCCCCTGCAGGTACACCTTCCATCAAATTATCAATAAATTTCTATTACTTAATTATACCTGAAGTGGGGTCCATTTTTCTCTCGCATCTACTATCCCATTTCAGATTTACTTGCAATTCCTGCCTTGCTAAAATGTAGAAAACCAAACCATAATCTGCTGCCTCAGGTGCTTTTTTTTTTAGGATTCCAGACCTTTGGTAACTCATACTCAGCTCAAAATAAGCCTCGTTGAATTGTTTTACAGAGCATTCCTTTTCTTTCCATTAACACTCTGCTGCAGTGAAGTTGACAACAGTGAAAGACAGAATGACACATGTATTCTCATAACATAATGTGAAATTTAAAAATCATGTATGGTTTTATTCTCTTTTCTTTTTGATGTGTTTTATAAATAGTCTTGTGCAAATAGCATGGCCTAAGTCTTATTGTTCTGTTTCCTTAGTTAGAATTGCAAATTCTTTGATTGTAGTCAAAAGAAAGATTTCCTCACGGCAAATGTCCAAAATGCACCGTGTCCCACAAAGGCAGGGTCATAGCAAAGTATTCTGGCATTTAATTTCCCTGCCTAATAAAAATATATTTTTGATCTAAAGAGAGAACTTAAGATATTTCACAAAATTTGGCATCCTACATGTCATACCAAAGTCATTCAACATTTGTTGATTTATTCATTCATTGGTTACTTTTTTCATTTACTATTTTATTTAAACGTATTTACTGTTCCATAGTATCTTAGTTTGTTTTGTGTTGCTATAAAAGAATCCCTGAGACTGGGTCATTTATACAAAGCTTTGTTTAGCTCATGGTTCTGCAGACTGTGTAGGAAGCGTGTCAAGGGCATCTGCTTGGCTTCTGGTGAAGGCCTCAGGCTACTTTCACTCATGGGAGAATGGGGGCCAGGGGTGGGAGCCTGCCAGGATCTTTTTAACTAGTTCTACAGTGAGCTAATAAAGTGAGAAAGCACTCACCTCTGAGGGATAGCATTAATCTATTCATGAGAGATCCGCCCTGTCTCCAGTTCGGCCACACTTCCCACACTAATATTAAAATTCAACATGAGGTTTGTGAGGACAAACCATATGGAAAGCTTAGCTCCTAGATACCCGTTACTTTTCTATGACACAAAAGTGATACAGATTTTAAGCAAATGAAGTCTAATCAACTTCTACAAGAAACTTCTGCTCTACCTATTAAGAAACCGCCCTTTTTTTTCCTTTTTCTCACTCCACCTGTTCTTTTTTGTTTTTCTCCTTTCTCTTCTCAATATACAATTTTTGCTCAGTTGTGAACAGCTTGATGGGACAGTAGGTGCCTTTGTCACAACATCAAAAACAGAGTGAGACAAGCATTTCTGCTCCATGAATATTTTCATCTGGATTTGTCATACTGAACTCTCCGAAAATGAAGAGATATTACACACCCAGTAAGGGAAACAAATTATGTTATAATTCCTAAATTTCTCTTTAGACTAATTTATCCTTCTGGCCTTTCTAATATCTGAAGCACATCCTCCCACTTACAAAAAGAATTTCCTATTTTGAAACTCACCATTATGTCAGTAGACCTCACTCCTGGGCTGGTCAGTTTCTCGCACTAGTCTCTCTGCCTTTCTGGTATTCTAATTCTCTCCAATGGCATCTGAATTTACTATCACAAGTCATCTTCTCTTCTCCCACTAAAACCTAAATTCAAACCTTTTAATAATTAGACAATATTCACAACTTGTGAGTACTAAAACCCTGAAACTCCCCATCAGAAATGTGACTTCCTTTACCCAGAATCCTGTCGTTCCCATGATAGAAGCAGACTACTGTCTCGGGCTGTTAAGATTGTAGAGCAGGTGTCTAGCAGTAGCTTGATAACATGGGGCCCTTACAATCTAAGCTACGTATTACAGGGAAAGGAGGCCCCAGGGTACACTCAAGAACCAGAGATGCTTTCCAACTGAAGTAGTTTAGACATGCTGTATGTACGCGGTGAAGTTTGAGTACAAGCATGTGGCAGCATTTTGTGGCGGTTTAAAAAGAAAATGTGTTTTTTTAAATACTGATTTTTGTTAACCTGAAATGTTCTTCATGTAAATGATAGCTTTGTTACATTACATATGGAGAGAAATCGTCATCTTATGATTGCCATGGCAACTAGAGACTTCATGTACTGTGAAGGGAGACACTCACTGAGTCTGTAAGAATGAACCCTCCTCGTTTACCTGCCAGAGGTGAAGCAACTCAGCCTTCTGTAAGGGTTGCCCTGTTTATGAAGCCGCACCTCAACAGTTTTATTTGCTTACTGGCATAAAGGCAAGGCTGTGCACAGCTTTGTGGTTGCAGGAAGTCAGGCTTAACATATATCTGCTTTGTTAAGGAAATCTACTTTATAGTACTTGACAATCGGAAAGATATATCTTTTATTCTTTTTAAAAGAAAAACTGCCTCAGTGCTTTGGCTATCCTTATTACACATTACCAATGACAGAGCTGTAATTTAAGGATCCTAAGGGTACTTTGTTACTTTGCTAAATTAAAGGATTTTTCCCTTGCTCTTTTCCTTCTTTTCTCCAACTTAAAAAAAAAAAAAAGAAAGAAAGAAAGAAAAAAAAAGATCTAATCCCTTCCTCGGACATCCTGATCTTTGTCCATATATCATCACAGTATTTCATATGGATGATGTATTAGCCTCCCCCACCAAGAGCATCCAATCCCTTTGGTGATGTATTACTCACTGACAAATGCCAGCTGGCAAGCATTGCTTTTGTGATTCTCACCAAGAGTTACCTCATTATTTAAAACGATGAATTGCTTTTGAAATGATAACTACTGGTTGAAGAAATGAACAGTGTGTTATTACCTAGGCTAGGCAGGCCCCCAAGTCTGGACAAGCCTATTAGAAAGAAACCAACCTTTTAATGAATGGGCATAATGTGATCATTCCATTTTGCAAAGAATACAAGTCCTTCTTGGCCAGATAGAACAAACGTTTGGAAGGGATCCATTGAAGCAATGCAAGTTTCCTTCTCTCACTGGTCTAGATTAGATTTTCAGATGGAAAGCCTCCAAAAGGGGGAGGGGAATACATATACACCTTCATCCTGGCTCAAAAGAAAGTTGAATCTTTGTGAGATTTAAGGCATTTTCTTTTTAACTGTTTAAATTTTAGTAATTTTTTTCCTTCTATAAAATAAAAAATATTATATCAGAATTTAATAATAGTTTTGAGTTTAAGAGTTCACTTTGAGAAATGATCTGAAAGTCAATCTGCAGTGAGATTATAATAAATTTAAATAGCTCTTATTAAGAGTATAAATTTACTTGGTAGAAAATGAAAAAAACTTTTATGGATCTAGGCAAGAAAAAGTGATATTATCAAATACATATTTCTTAAAATTACCTCTGGCTGTTCTGGAGGAAGAGATGATTTACACTGTGGATACCATGATGAAATCCTGGGCAAGAGGTAGTGGAGTGGAAAGTCATGGTCTTCCAGAAGATGTTCAAAGAGGAAAAAGACCAGAAGGAAGAGAAGGGACATAGAGCTTAGATCATGATTATAAAACCGTATTTGCTGATGATCTCACAGCACCCAGAACAGTGCACAGACTATATGCATTCAACAAATTCATGTTGCATTATTCAGGAAACGTATGAACCAAGACTCTTAGAAATAAAATTTAAATAGTAATTAATTAAAAGAGCATGCATTTATTTTTGTTTGATTTAAGAAAGTAACAGATATTATTATAAATCCAAGTCCTTTGTGCTTGATTATAACCCAAATTCTCCAAGGGCTAAATGTTTGGGTAGACAGCAATGAGTAGTAAGAGTAATAGATTTAGTGCTAAACACAGCTCTCATTTTGCCATTTTTATCTACAAAGAGGGTCTGATAGAGGTGTGGTATTTATTGTTTTCATTGCCCTCAGTTTACTTTGTCACATTCAAGTGACCTATGGCCACCCAATGAACAATGATTCAGGTGAGACTCTGGTCCAGTGTCATTGTGGCCTCTCTTTATTTGGACATGAAAGAACATGGAAAAATATTTAAAAACTCACTTAAATAATAAGTTAGTTTGAGAGTATAAGATTCAAAAATAGCTGGGTAAAAACTGCTAATTCTAATCTTTAGCTATTGAAATTTTTAAAGTTTAATGTCTGATCAATCTGTGGTTTAAAGGGAGAATTCTGTTTACTTCTACATCATGGAAAGAAACTTTCAGGTTCATAATAGAGCTTTTAAAATTATTTATTTATTTATTTTAAATTTCGGATTAAATGAAGGTACAAATGATTAGGTTACATTGTTTGTTAGGTAAAATCCAAGTTATAGTTGAGCCCTTCACCCCCTGGGAGGGGGGCTGAATACTCTTACATGGTGCCCATTAGGTGAGAGCTGACTAATCCTCCTTACTCCCCTCTACCATTTTCCTCCTCCCCTTTTCCCCCACTTGAATTTAATTGTATTTTCCTCTCTTGTGGGCTTGTAGCTATTTATTTATTGGTTTCAAATATATTGAGTACATTGGATATTTGCTTTTCCATTCTTGCGATACTTTACTAAGGAGATTTTTTTTTTTTTAACTCAATCCGGGTTAATACCAAACATGTAAAATCTACATCTTTTTCATTGTTGAATAGTATTGTATGTTAGACATATACCACAGTTTATTAATCCATTCACGTGTTGAAAGCACTTGGGTTGATACTACATCTTGGCAATTGTGAATTGGGCTGCTGCGATAAACATTCTAGGGCAAATGCCCCAGGGTAAAATAATTTTTTTATTCTGGGTAGCTATCTAGTAATGGGCTTGCAGGATCAAATGGCAGGCATAATCTTTAGCTCGTTGAGGATTCTCCATACTTCTTTCCAAAGAGGCTGTATTAGTTTGCAATCCCATCACATAATAGAGCCCTTTAAAATAAGTGGGTGGATATTCAAACTAAAAATCCTGTAAGGGGTGTGTAGTTGACAGAAACTCATAATGCTAGCAAAGTGTCAGTTGGTTATAAGCTTTTATACTGCACCAAAACATAACACCTGAAAGCTATAATTACTTTAAGCACTTAGAATATCATTAGTTCTCCTTGTCCATGCGCGCGCGCGCACACACACACACACGCACACTTTACAGACAAATATTACTCTTTGCTGGTAGTTATCTAAGAAGTAAGTAGGATTCTACCTTTTAATCCCTGCTTAAGTATCAAATTTAAAAAGCATGAAACCAAAAGTTTACCATAAACGTTGTCTAGTTCAATGACTTCTTTCCTACCTCATTTTTCAGGTCAGAAATTTGCGCAAGAAAGTCCTGTACCTAAAATCAAGGGAATTGTTAGAGGATGAGCTCAGAATAAGAAAGCAGCAGAATGCAGGGTAATGGATAGTAAGACATTTTTAGGTAAGCCAGTTAATCACTCTGAATCTGCATTTCATTGCTTGTAGAGATCAAAGGAATAAAATATTTGATAGAATTTAATAGGCTAGAAGTGTATAAAACATAAGCATCACCTAGGCATCCTCTTAATCAAATGCTTAATCTCTGCAGACTGTATTGTGTAATAGACATTGTGCAATTTTAAAAAACAAACAGGGCTGAGGTCAAATGTTAGCGTCTTTGTTTACTTGATCTCTGAGAATTTATGTCCTTAAACATTGCTGGTAAGGATGAAGATAAAGGTCACTCTCACCAGAAAGTGTAAAGGTGTACATTTTTGAAATGTAATTTGTCAACATGTATCACATAGTTAAAAGCATCCACCATTTATTTAGCAATTTCATTACAAGATTTTGACCACACAATGTATTTACACAAGTTTAAAGGCCTGTATACCAGAATGCTCAGTACCATATTTTTTGGTAGTAGCAAAAAGTTGGAAACAAGTGATGAATTTGTTGGTAGAGGATCAACTAAATAAATCATTTTTGGATCAATTATTTTGTTTTAATTAGAAAATGAAAAATTATAAAGGATATTTAAGATATGATGAAACAACATGCATCCTTTCAAAAAATGTGATAAAAAATAGTTTTGAAAGTTCTATTACTAAATAGCAATATCCCTATAGAATATCCCTATAGAAATATTGTACATAGGATGATCCCCTTTATATAATAATTTCACTAGCATTTACATATGTAATACATATATTCATATATTAACCAAAGCATAAAACCATTTCAAAAAAGAATCAAAAGAAATTGTCAATGATTAGCTTAGGAATAAAAATTGGGTTAACTATCTGAGTAATTGCCCATGTATGCACACACACACACACAGGTTATTTGTGTGGTAATTTTGGATCATTTTTGTTTTAATTAAAAATTAAGAAATATAATTTAAAAATATAAGGCATCTTTTTAAAGAAAAATATGAGAGGTGTACTAGCACTATTATGAAAAAACTGTGGTTAGTAATATGATAGGGTATGTAAAAGACCAAAGGCACAGTACTGATTTGATGGTTGATAGAATGAATATTCCAATTATTCCACTTCGTTCTTTCCAACCTCTTCTCTAGGAATTAAAATATTATCTATCTGTGTACACATATGAGTGTATATACATCATATATATATATTTCATGTATATTTCTTTTACATGGTATGTATAATATTTTAAATTTTACTTTTGTGAGACAGCAAGGGGGCATAAGAGGAATAATTAAAATTTCATACACTCACTCTTATAAATTATGAGTATTTAATATGTTCAAGATTCTACTAGGTTCCAGGAATGAAAATACAAATAAAACATTCCCTGTCCTTGAGAAGTTTACATTCAAGTGGGAATCACATACACGAACATATTGCATCAAGTGTGACTGATATAAATATTCTTGGTATCAGGAAAAAAAAATAATACCAAAGCGCTGGTGCAAAGTGAGGTGAAGCTTTTCAGCAGAGTCGCAGTTCCATCTAAGGTGTGGAATGTTAGAGTCACAAAGTCCTCACAAGTCAAGGGAAGGCGTTTAAACTTAGTCCTTTATGCAATGATGAGCCAGTAAATGTTTTGAAGCACAGGAATGAGGTAATCAATTTCTTCTGTAGAAAGATCAATCGATTGGTAATTTGGCAGCTGCGTTGTAATGGAGAGGTCAATTCTGTAAGCAGAAATATTTTTGAGACGTGATTAACATAGTGCAAGTGAAAGAAAAGAGTGCTGCAGTAGAGGAAGTAAGAGTGGGTACAAGGGCTAGAGGGAGTAAAAGGTGCTTAGGATGGAGAAAGAGCAGAAGTAATTGGATCTGTTTATTAAAGTCAGTGATGTCTTAGGATAGCAAATGAGGACAATCAGATGTTTTGTGGTGGTGTTAGCTGAACAAAGTTCAAGGAGAATTCTGGGAAGAGTAGGGTCGTGAATAACCGCTAGTCTAGGCACAGTGAGTGTGATCTGCTGTAACCACATTTACTTGATTAGAAATGATAGAATTTTACAGGGTGTTGTGCAGATCTGCAGCCCAGAGTCGCTTCTAGGATGAAGTTGTCCTATTTATCTTAAGAAAAAGGCTGAATATCTTGATTTTGAAGTTATTCATGGAGGGCAAAGAAAGAATGAGTGACATACCCTGAGGGGCAGACAGAAGAAAACAAACTGGTAGTGGAGGCAGAGAAGTGCTGGGATAAATAATGAGTCCCTTTGAACTGTGATATATGTGTACCATGGAATATTATGCAGCCTGAGAAAAGATGGAGACTTTACCTCTTTTATGTTTACATGGATGGAGCTAGAACATATTCTTCTTAGTAAATTGTCTCAGGAATGAAAGAAAACATATCCAATGTACTCAGTACTATTGTGAAACCAATACATAATCACCCACACTTTCATGCAAAACATAAAACACAACTATGGCAAAGGATGAAGGAGGGCAGAGGAGGGTGAAGTGTGGGGGAGACTGGCTGGAGGGGGATAATCTGTGGGACCTCACCAATGGTGCATATTGCAAAGGTACATGTCAAATCTATTAAAAGTAGAGTATAAATGTCTTAGCACAATAATTCAGTTAAGTGAGGTGAAGGCTATCTTAACTAGTTTGATGTAAGTATTCCAAATTGTATGTAAATCAGCACATCGTACCTCATGATTGCATTAGTGTGCACAGTTACGATTAATAAAAAAGTTGTTAAGAGAAAAAAAGAAAAGAAGTAAGAATGTGTACGACTTAAGAAATAAACCATTTTTCATTTGGAAATGAGATTCAGCCCCCTCAAAATCCATGAGCATTTTGGAACACCTTAGGCTGTTAATTGGCTGCTAGCTGCTCTAGATAATTAAATACCACTCACTCACTGTCCTTAATTCAGTCTCTAGAAATCTTCTTCTTTAAATCTGTTGTCAATCAAGATTTCCTGTTTAAAGGAGTCATTCCTTTTTTTATAACTGATTTTTTTTAAGTTATTTCTGCCAGAGCAAAACTCTTTAGAAAAAATTTTTAAAATACTTCAATAAGGTATTTAGACACACCTTTACAGTATTTCCTGACAGCAAATGTTTTCTCAAAGCTCCATAAGGGTCTCAAGTACATCATTTCCAAAAATTAATACCAGAGAGTGGGGACCAGGGAGGGGGAAATGCCAAGGCCAAGGCCAAGACTTTCAGTGCCCTCTGTAGAGTTGTTAGAAAAGACAATATGATGTGAACCTCATCTCAACCTCAATAACCCTCTATCTTTCTGGGATCAATAAAGTAAGGAAAACCTTCAGAGTATCCAGGGCTGAATTCAATATTGCCCTATGAGCGTGCTCCCTTGTTTCAGCAAATTCACTGGCACATAAAAACTTTCTTTCATAGATTTATTTTTAGCATACAAAAGCTTCCAATTTCAACAAACTCTTTCAGCTAAGTACCATGTGAATGAATTTCTCCAATAGTCAAAGCAGCCAGAATAGTCCATTAGAATTCTATGTCCTCAGATCTGAAAGATAAGCTACTTAGGAGACAAAACTCATCCTTCCCAGTGACTTCTTTTCTATTTTCTGTCTGAGAATGATCCTCTTTGGGGAAATTTTTTTCAGTAAGAGTTCATTTCCCTTCTTAATCTCTATCTATCTGCTGTCAAGGACTGTGTACTTGACTGAAAGGCATAGTATTTAGTGAGATAACTGAGACCATTTCCATGCAAGACACTACATTTCAAAGCTAAGTACAAAAGTTTTATAATTATCCATTGTTTGGATTGTCTTAACACTGACACTTTCATTATTGGAGATAAGACAGTTGATGATCAGGAAAGTTTCAATGTAGCTAAAATGTAGAAGCCTTCAGGTAAACTGCCTAAGTACAACTTGCATTGGTGATTAGGTAGAATTCTCACTTGCCTAAATGCAAATCATTTGGAAAAGAAAGAGGAAGAGTTTAAGGATTTGGAGGGTGGGTGGGAGGGAAGGAAGAAGCCATCATAATAAGTTCTATTTAATTTGTAGCCAGAATCTTACTTTAATATTGTTAAGATTGATACACCAGAAGATCATTAATGATTAGGTGATATGATTAAAGTCCAGTACAGAGGTATGATGGTGTCATTTGTGATACGATGGAAATTAAAAAATAAAGTTAAACTTACAGAGGAATTACAACACACATCTCAGTGCCTTGTGCAGTAAAGATATTACTATGTTTCTTTTCACTTGCAGTTTAACTCAGGAGTTTAGAAAGGATCGAGATTTTAGTTAAGTTTTCTGGTTTTAGTTTTAGCGCAGATGGGCTTCTATATAAGGATCTTAAAGGCTTAAGTTCAAGAATAACAAGGCTCCCAGAAATAGGCTTGTGACTAAGAAATCAAACTCTGGACCCATCCTACCTGAGTTTAAATTTTAGCCTCTTTATTTATTAGTTAGAGATCATTGGGTAAATTATTAAAATTTTCTATACTTCCGTTTTCTCATTACCAAAACCAAAATAATAATTGTTATTTCCCTGAGTGGTTGTAAGAATTAAATAAATTAATGTTACTAACTATATACAACTGATATATTAGCCTTTGTTACAATTATTATTGTTAGGCTATATTATAAATTGAGAGAAGTTCAGGTATAAAACAGAATTAGGAAAAAATTTATAAGGTAAATAAGACCTCTTAATTTCATATTTTGTCAAATGCTGACTTCCCCCAAAAGACCACAGAATTATTTTTTTGATCAAGCAAAGCTAACTTTACTGAATCTACTAAAAAAAGAGAAAAAACTAACTTGGCTGAATTTTAGAGTTGTACATAGTGGTCAGGTGAGAATAGGTATAGGGTTAGAGGGTCTTGGGTCAAATGGTTTAAGGTGAGATTTTCAATGTATGAAACTGATTATAAATGAGTAAACTTCATAACATAATAGTTTTGAACTGACAGAATATTAGGAGAGGGTCTTGAAACCAGTCTTAATAAATTAACTATTGTTTAATGAAAAAGCAGATGAAAATCTGCTCCCATACAAGACCTGTTTAGCCATACAACTAAATTGTTTGTACAGATAGATTTGTCTGCTAGAATTTGCTGAGGATAAAAAGATATGTGTTGGTTGATATCCTCATCTTTCCAGGTCAAAGTTTTCTGGAGCAATTATAAAATCTATGCTGACCTACACCCTTAAACTTCAGCCCTGATGGTTAAACTATGAGAATGCAAATAATCTGAGTCTGAAGTGTAAAAGTAGACAGTACATCAATTTTGTACATATGGTACTCCCAGAGACATATGTCTTGAAGGACTCTTCGATATAAGAATAAGAGAGGTAAGAGAGGATTGGTGGAACTTATTAGGAGTGATGGTGGTGTTCTTATGGCTGACAACTCTGAAATTTTATGTGTTATCTCTGAGATAAGTAATTTAGAAGCTGAGGCACTTCTAGGTAGTAACTGCTCTGTTTCATGTGTGTTCAGATACATAGTAGGATTTTAGATTTTTTATTCAAAGGAACCAGTGAGGCCATGGGTGTTGGAATGCTCTGACTACTGGGGTGCAAACTAGATACAACATGAATGTGCTACTAGAATTCATGCCAGAACAAAAACATGCTAAGTGTGGTGGGTTTGTAACAGAGACTCCTAAGAGGTTTTTACCTGGAAAAGTGGGAGTGAGGATAAATTGGGAAGTATTTGGTAAAGAGTCTCTTAGAGATCTCAAGTTTAATAAATGTACATACCCCATAGATATTTTAGTTGAGAATGCAAGTTTTATTTTTTACGCTTTTTATCAGTTGTAGATATTTGGCTTAATTTTCTGTATGTCTCTTCCACTCTTCAATAAAGACTGGTATTTACTAGTATAAGGGCAGAAAAACTTATTGTTCCTTTCTACCCTCCTAGATTCTTGGGCTAGAACCCTATAAAATTAGACTGACAAAAGACAATTAAACAAGAGGAAAACACAGAGAAGTTTATTAAGATGTGCAGAGATGAGTAACTCAAAGGGGTGGGTTGATATGGACCTTAACAAAAAATAATAAATGTTCAGAAAAGTGACAGGACAAAGGAGAAGGACTTTGAGTTTCTAGGGTGGCAAATTTGGCGGAAGACAAATGGGAACTACTGGTAGGTGAAAGCTGGTATAGAGGAAGGAAGAATAACCCCATAGTTTCTTTATTGGAACCAACTCCTATTATAAAAGATTAATAAGAGAAAACAAACAGAAGGTCACTAACATGTACATTTCATACACACACAGGAGACACCCAGGGAATGAATGAATGAATGGTTTTCTAAGAGGAGACTTTGAAATATAACTTATATAGCATCTTTATCAAAGAACAGTAACTTATTAAAGAAGTAGCAACTTGAGGGAAGGCAAATAAATGACAGAAAAAGACTAGCTAGTAAAGCTTGCTCACATAGATTTGCCTGGTGCCATCTCCAGTGGATGTGTCCAAAGTTGTCTTCAGTGGTTAACCTTTATTCTCCCTGGTATAGAGTGGAGATAAATGAAATGAAATGAAAGGAGAAATATCTTTTCTCTTTGTAAATACATATCTCCAGCTTTTAGGCAAATAGAGGAAGTACGCTAGACCTGTATCTGTTTCTGTCTTCAAACCAATGTTCTTTCATATTTCGGGGTGCATACTCTGGCCTCCCACACTCATTAGGAAGGCTTGTTACGCAGATTCCTCAGCTGCCATCCTAGAGCTGATGAGGGTCTAGAGTGGTTTGTGGTGATTAAGTTGTACCCTTCCTGGTAGAAAGGGAAAGGGAGGACAACTTTTCAGATGCATTTCCTTTTCTTAAGCATACAGGGGAGAGCAGAGAGTTTTTCTTTGTCAGCTACCTGCTTAGTTGTCTTCAGCTCAAAATAATCTTCATGGTAAAATACCACATTTTGGGAGTGGCATACTCTATTACCCTTCATGAGGATCAGAAGATCAGAATATCAAGAATACCCTTTCTAAGATACAGCATGGGTCTAGAGGAGCAAGAATGGTTTTCTTACATCTTCAACTCTACCAGAGAGTTGCCATGATCATGAATTTTATCCCAGGCATCCCTAAAGCATAACATTCCTGAACCATGTCTGCTTTATGACTATCCCCAGTAGGAGGTTTGGAGAAAATGGTCACAGTCAACAGTGTTACCAAACATGAGTTGTCTTTTCTATGCCTATAGAATAATGCCTCCTCCGAAAAACAGAAGTCAGGCTTTCATAGTTGCAGTTGCTCCCATGGACCTGACCTGACATTCTATCCTTTGCCTTGCTTTGCTCTTGATGAGACAGAAGATACAGCATGGATGGTTTCCTCCTATTGGCCTAAGAGTAAACCATCTACTCAGCCTGCTCACCAGAATTCCAAGAAGAAAACAATGATGCTCACTCACATATTACTTTTATTTGTTCACATTTTCCAATCAAGTATCTCTTTGGAAAAGAGATTGTTTCAAGATTCTCCTTAAATAGAGGTTTGCTGCCCTTCTTTATTCCCAGAAGAGGCCTGTTACTTTTCATCCTAGGAAATGGTTCATTGTACAAGCCAACAGTGAACTTGACTAGCCCTAAGTCCCTATGACTGGCCTCAGGGAACACCAGGAAATTGAAATTCCTGGCAGCTCCATCTCTGTAATAAAACCATTTTTCTTGAAATTGATTGCTCGCTCTCCTGGAGAACTATGTCATTTTTTTTTTCTGGTTGCTCTGCTTTTCAAAGCATACTGGTTATTACTGTGATCTTAAGAAGGATAGTTTCTGTGTTTAAAAGGAAAACAAAAAGGTAGAGGTGGACTTTTGGCATCACGCATCCCTCACCAATAACTCAGTGTGAATTTCTTACCTTAATAAAGAAGCAAGACATCTACCAGCCACCTTGCTTTTCTATGATTCTTTAGCCAAAAGATGGCCTGGCACATTCAATCCATTGTTCAGCATTTATCCAGCAGCTGCCTAGTGCAAAAACATGAGTTGGGTTCTACTTTGTTGCAGTTTAAAATGTGGCTGAGAAATAAATTATGGTAAGCCAATAATGACACATAAAATGAATGTGAAAATAAAATTCAGATTTCAGTGTCTGTAAATAATATTTTATGGAAATCAACCATGCTCATTGGTTCATATAGAGTCTGTGGCTGCTTCCACCTCCAAGGGCAGAGTATGGTGGTTATAAAGACATAGGATGGGCCCACAAACTCTAAAACATTTACTATCTGACCCTTTACCAAAAACACTTGCTGATTCCCATATACATTACATGAATGACAGCTCACTGTATTCAATACCTCAAACTCTTGCAGCTCTGTGAATGATATTATCTTTACAAAAACCTATGAATTAGGGAGGCAGGTATCATTATCTTCATTTGATAGTCAAGGAGGCAGCTGTAACAGATCTTAAATTAAAGACTCAGTACAGCAGCCATGCTAAAAAAAAACACCCACATCCTTGCCAAAAACTTAAACTGGCATCCCCTCCCCGTGTTTTGCAAGCTTCAAATGCGTGCAAAATCTTCCAGCTTTCCTTTCTGTGCTCAGTCCCCTCCCTACCTACCCCCCAATGTTACCCCCTTCATCTCACTCTGGGTAACAAATGAGAAATTTTGAGGACTATTGAACACTATAAATTTTCACAGCAGGGCTGCTTTTCAGCCCAGGAACTTGGGTAATTGTCACACATTGGTAAAATTCATAGGAGACAATGCCCAGGAATCAACAATTCCATCTGCAAGAGGCTGTTAGGGATGGGCAGGTTAAGAATCTTGTCTTCAGTTAGGAGTAGAGAGTGAAGGACATTTTTGGTCTCTTTTTAAATTTCTTTTTTGGTTATTTTTGTTGGTTCACTATCATTATGTTTTTAAACCTATACTCATATGTTAAAATACTAAAAGGAAATACAAAAAAAAAAAAAGTTAGTATTGCCTTTGGCTGGAAGGATGATATGTATTTCATTCCCAAATATTCTACACTTTTCACATTTTTTTTATAACAAGTGTGTCTATTTTAAAGAATTCATTTAAATATGTAAACACACACGTGCAAAGGTGTATGCGCATTTTATGGAACTCTCTACAAAGACTGTATCCTTAATCAAACTTTGCTCAGGCTTCCCTGAGCCCTTTTTTCTACTAGGCTTTGTCTATGGCCTGCCTTGCCCAGTTTTAGCAAGAATCCCACTAAGTCTCTTTAGAGAGACTGCCCCTCCATGGTATCTGACTGCCCTCATTATCTGACCAATCTGACCAAACTCTTCATCCCCTATCTTTGGTATCTGATCACTCACCTTGGCTGCTTTCAACAGGAACCATGTCAAGTTTGTTTAGTAAGAATCCTTCTACTCTTGATGCCTTATTTTAGTAATTTTTCATTCTCTCACTTGCTCCCAGCTCATTGGTTAATCTCCAGCTATCCATGCCCATTCTGAGTTGAGCCCCTTCTCGGTGTCCCATTGTGAAGGTTTTGACACTTCTTCCAATATTCCTGAATAAAGTTGGTTTTACCATTTTAGCACATGCCAGAATAATATTTTAACACTCTCAGAGGACCCTATATTTTTTAAGTTATCTTATGGCACATTTTATCAAAGACCCCCTACAAGCCGTGCTCCAGACACACTCCCAATAAACCACTTACCTTCCCCACCACTTTGTCTCAGCTAATAGAATTCCAACCATGTAGAACTTCCCTCACTTTTTTTTTTTTATCTATAAACAGTGTTTCAAAAATATGCAAATATAGAAAGTTCTTCCTGTCTTTGGCTTTCCCCAAATATCCCACCAAACCAATCTTTGCCATCTTTGCTGATGAAGGCCATAATCCCTAGCACTCTCCCTGCAGGTCACAGCTCTGGGGGCCGATTACTGTGCCTGACTTGCACTGATACTTGAGGACAAATTTAGCTTTGACAAATCACAGCAAGGAATTCTATGATAATGTTATCTTACCTCTGAACAAACTTCCGAGGTATGAAGAGCACAGGTTATCTGTTCAGCAAAGTGTGCAATTTCAACAACCCAGTTTTTATTGCTTGGGAAATATCCTCCAAGCATAAATGCCCAAAAGTGAGAGAAAAAGTGAGTGTTAATTAGGCCGAGCCAATAGAGGTCTGTGTTTGATGTTTAGAAGGCTGAGACAAGTGAGCCAAGGTCTAAGCATGCTACTGATGAGACTGGCTCAGCTTCCCTCTGTAAGTGAGACAGTGGACCTGGGCCAGTAAAGACTAGTAGGTTATGAGTCAGTCAACTGGACAAAAGAAGAGACACCAGATCATTTAAAGGACATGAAAAACTTGTTCTGCACAAAACATCTTCAGTCAATCTAATCATGATGACAAAAACCTCCACTATTCTATGTAAAGGATTTTATTATAAAGACACCATGATACTAATGGATCCAGTTAAAATCCAGTTAATTATTATTATTATTATTTTTGAGATGGTGCTTCACTCAGTTGCCCTGGGTAGAGTGCCATAGCATCACAGCTCCACAGCTCACAGCAACCTCGAACTCCTGGGCTCAAGCAAGCCTCCTACCTCAGCCTCCCAAATCAGTAGCTAGGGCTACAGGTTCCCTTCCCAAAGCTCGGCTAGTTTATCTATTACAGATGCGGTCTCACTTTGTTCAGGCTGATCTGGAACTCCTGAGCTTGGGGGATCCACCCCCTCGGTCTCCCAGAGGGCTAGAATATCAGGCCTGTACCACCGTTCCTGGCCACACCAGTTAATTTCTCAAATGGCATTACAACTTTAAGAAGAAGAACATTACACTTTAAGAAGCATTGGAAGATTCTGTTACAGGCATAATTTATGCCATGCTCTGTGCAGGACAAGTGATAATACAATGTAGCTGTGAAGGTGGGCACATTAAACCTTTATAGGGATTCTGGGGAAACCTGCCCTTTTCCCTTTGGTTGGTTTGCTGAAAGATCAACTCACAGCTATGGTAGATTTTAATAAGAGAAAGGTTTATTTCCGAATACCATACACACGGGGGAGTGACAAGAATGATTACCCAAAGTCTCAGTGATGGTCAGAGACTTTTAAAGATGGCTTTTGTAAGGGAAAGGGAGAGTGCGTAAAGTACACCTACAGCAAGTGTTTGCTGGGAGGGTGCGTGTGTAAAAGGGTGGAAACGGACCTGAGAGACAGGTGTAGTGCTTCAGATGACCTTAGGACCAGGCCTATTACTAAGCAATAAGGAAGTCAGCAGCCCCTTCTGATTCTAAACCAGGCTACTCAGATTTCTCCCAATGTTTTCTGATCATGAATGGGCTTTAATTCAAAATATTCTTTATACTAAAAAACCATATTTTGCAGTGAAATTTCCTTAGATCCGTCACCTTGTTTCCCAAAGGGACAAATTTTTTTTAAAAGCTTTTTTCCCTTCATTATTAACTAACAGGAGGTATTTCCATGTGATTCATCAAGTGAGCTCAAAAGCACCCAAAGTGGTCCACACTTTATTTAATGAAAAATTTGCTAATTCCTGCTTGGATGTCAAGGCAATATCAAATTGCTATAAAGATTTCAAAATGCTTAATCTCAATTCAGGAACTTGTCCCCCTTTTAATTTCTGAATGAGTCTCACTGAGGTCTATAAGAAACAATTCAGGGATAGGACCCTGAATTGGGCAATGCTTGTCTATACTACAAATGTATTAGATCTGGCTGCACATTAAACACATTTGAGAGCTTTAAAAATAATCCACTCTCAGCGCCCACTTGAAAATCATGACCTTTCTGGGGAGGAAGGATGACGTCAGTATTTTTGGCATCAGAGGAGTAAATTCTTGAAGTCTAAAGACTTCAAGGACAGTGTACGATACCTGTGTGAGTAGATACTTGCCTTTTCATAGTACACAATTTATGTGACAAGCCAATGTCAGGTGCAGACGGCCATAAACCATGTTAGAGCATCACTCCTGGGTGAGTGAGTTCCTTTGTGTTGACAAAGCCAAGCATTAGTACCTACACAATAGTCAGCTAGCAACTGGTTCGAATAGCTATGAAAATACCTTTTAGTCCTTTAAAAATTGTGTCTCTTTTCATTTGTATCAAAAAGAAAGTGATGGTTACTGTAAAATATTTGGAGAATATGAAATGACTTAAAGAAGAAGAAGAAAGATTATTTATATTCCTAATACCCCAAAGATAGACCCTGAAAATATGCTGGTGTATTCTATTCCATATGTACACTTTTGTACAAAATTATGTACAATACTGTATCTTTTTACAAGTTCCATTATTAGAAGAATTTTTATCATATTAATAAATATACATCTTATAGTTAACTATGTACAATACTGTACATAGTAATTAAAAAAATAGTTAATTATGTACAATACTGTATCTTTTTACATGTTCCATTATTAGAAGAATTTTTATCATATTAATAAATATACATCTTATAGTTAACTATGTGGCATTTGTTTAACCAGTCACCTATTGTCAAACACTTGGATCATGTCAATCTTCTTCATAGTAATGAAGGGAAGATCTTTGTAATATATGCAACAAATTCCTTGTTACGATCTTTTCCTTTTGGCTTTTTAAAAATTTTTTTCTAAAAGTAGCTTCACTGGAGCAAATCAATTTTGCTACGAATGATAAAATATGAATTTAAATCCTTCAAGATAAACGATAAGGTGAACATTTAATCATTTATAGAGCATGCTTTCTAACTGCTTTCCTGTAAGGTTTTCAAGATACTCTTTCTCCATGAGAGGAAAGCATATTTTCTAAGCCCCAGGAACATTGGAGCGTACCATTATTTAAATATTTACTGAGTGAAAAGTGGTGTCTTATTGCGATTTTAATTTGCAACTCCAAGTATTTGAATACTGATATGGTTAAATACGTCCATAGTGATGAGGAGGGGAATAATGATGACAGTTGTGAGACACTTATCAGTGTGCTTGTTAACTGCTTTTCTCTTTCCAAATTACTTTATTGCATTGGAAACTGTGAACAAAGCCTCTTCGAATTTGTGGAGGCATAAACTCTTGATAAACATTTTTGAGTTCTCATAATTTCACTATTTCAACAGTTGTTTTAAAAAACAATTGTAATAATCGATGTGGGTAATGAAAGAGGTAGATTCATGGAAACCACTAAGCTAAACAGACTAGGAGATAAGAACAGCTCACTTTACCCCTAGGAATTAGAATTTTTCTCAGCCATACCGTACCTAGGAAGAAATACACCTTCCTTAGCAACATAAGACAGATTCTATTTTTCTTCAAAATTTTAAACTCTTCTGTGAAGTTACTTGAATGTGATTTGTCCACTATCTTCAAATTTAATTAGTGCTTCTTCTCTCCCATCTTCACATCTTCTGCCTATCGCCCTGCATTGTGATCGACTGCTCACATGCATCTCTTATTAGATCACAACTACCCGACAGAATGAACAGGAACATTCTGTGTCTGTGCTCTAGTTCAGTTCTCCAGGTGACCTTAGACCACCCAGTGCTCACCCACATCTTCCTTGCCCTTCTCAGGAATAACTGTAGAATGTGCTGTGAATTTGACACCTTGAGATAAGGAAGGAGTTGACCAGCACAGCCCCAACTCTGTTTCATTTCCACCCCCACCAGAACAGGGTCTCCCTCAGTGTGCCCAGTGACGTGTGAGTCTGAGGTGTGTGACTCAGTGTGGGCTGCCGTGCAGGATTCTTCATCTGCAGTTAAATGTGGGTGCACACAGTCAGACTTCCATCCACCCTAGGAAACTTTGTGAGCCTTGGGAGAACAGTTTCAAGTGAATCACAGGCTTCTGTTGTCTTTTGCTGCTTATCTGTAAATTATAAATCATTTCATGTAAAATATTTTGTAATCATTCATATAAAATCATTCATGTAAAAACATAGTAAAGAACGTAGCAGAGACGTAAAAGGTCAGGGTAAAGTAGTAATAAAGACACAAAAAGCATGCAATCTCGGCATGGTAGGAAGTGGCCACCTGCTGCTTCTGTTCACTATCTGGCTTCATCATTCAGCACGTTGACTATGTGCAGAAGAAGGAGAAAACACTGTGTTTGTTACTTGGAGAGACCAAGCTCTGGCAGGATGGTGCAATCCCAGCAAGAAGCCCAGGCCCAGTTCACAGCCAGACAATTTCCAAGGACTGATCTAGGTTTTATATTTGGTGATGGAATTTCTAGTAATACTGGGCCACTGAGCAGCCACGTTGGATCTAACTTCCAACCGCCAAAACAAAACAAAACAGGGAGAGAATGTGAGCCACTCTACCAAGCACTGGATAAATTCTCAAAGGCCCCTAGGAGGACTAACTAACCTCAGAGCTTTTTTTGTTTTGTTCTTTTAATTACTAATTGCCTTTGTTAACCACGACATGCTGGCTGGTTCACAAAAGAGAATCCAAGTTTTAGGAAATGTTCATTAACTTAAAAGGGAAAGAAAAAAATCCCATCAAAACTGTTCAAAACTATGCAAAGATGAACAGCATCAATGAAGGCCCACAATTTTGTCTTTTTCTTCCTATTGTACCATTAAAATAAACCTTTTATACATCCTGGATTATGTGTAAGATGGACTTTAGTTAAGTTACCATTTGAGGCAAACCAGACCTTATGGACCTTAGGCTAATGAGAATCCTTGTCTGTAGGAGCAAAGCAAACTCCTTGGCTTATTTTAAAAATCATCATTACTTGCTCTGATCCCACATTTCTACTCATATCCACTCATCTATTTCCCTATTCATTTTGGGTTCTCAACTTAACAAATCTTTTCACGACTGTAAGCCTTTATGACTGCTATTCAGATACTTAAAAATACTATTCTTTCTTCTTTATGTCGTGGAAGATTCTGTTCTACTTTCGATATTCTGTTC